>NW_016157628.1:36384-108810 GCF_001687245.7 Rhagoletis zephyria | reverse complement strand
CACATATATGTATCTCGGTAACCGTTCTACCAATTTGTACCAAACTCGGTGTGGTTATTGTACTTGCCACATAGAAGCAAAACGTTGAAACTTATTGAAATCGAACTAAAATTACGGCCGCTTTTCATATAACAGTAAATTTCAGATATGCTTGAAACTTCAATATTTCGAAATTTAAGGACGCTAATTTACTCAAAATGGATACACCTCGGTTTACCATGTAGCGGTAGCTTTCGGAAAGGTGAAAAACATATATTTAATACTTGCGCCGGGTATTTAATGTTCGGCTCCGCCCGAACTTAGACTTTTTTACTTGTTTAGTGTACAAAATAAACGCAAATTAAATGAGTTTGTACAACATGGCCACTAATGTAGCGATAAGTTGTACAACTTGCCAGAAAATCCAAATTGTTTGATCTTTCATACACCCGAGACATAAATTCATTCAACAGGCCCACAAAAGGTGCAATCTAGAGCAAAACAACATCAAGTTGAACCAACGGTCGCTACGTTTAACATCGGGCGAAAATTTCAACTGTTCCTGTAACACTACCTCATATAAGTTGGCCTTGCTATCATCCTCACATACATAGTGATAGAACGATACGAGTACCGAGTACAGAACATCGATACTTTTCATGAGTACTGAGTAGTATCGGCAACTCGTGCCATGGTCCAAAAGGAGTAGTTGTCGAGGTCGTCCCATATTATGCAGCGGTAGACCAGAAGTGGTCCCATGTTATGCAGCAATGATGAAAATAATTGCATAAACAAATAGATTCTCTAAGTGCATTACATAATGTAATTCGATTTTTTTACTTGCCTTCCTTCTTATATTTAATTTTAGAAATAAACCACTAAACGCTCGCTATAAAATGATTCTCAAATTATATTATTTAAAATATTTTTGAAATATATTTTCTTAAGTAAAAATTTTTTTTTAAATTTCTTCAAAGAATATGGTAGCTTCAATTTAAAAGAAAATTTCACAAGCACAGTTTACGTAAAAAAGGGGCAATGGCGAATAAGAAGAAGAAGAAGTGAAACTACCTTTAAATATTTGCATCGTGATATGTACATACATACCAGGGTTGTTGCGAATATTCGCGTTCGCATTCGCAACCGCGGAGCTTCCGCATTAATTTTAACAATCGCATTCGCAAAAATCAATGCGGATCTTTTGCGAATGCGAATATTGAAGGGACCGAAAATTACAGTTATTTTTTTACGAGTTAAACTTGGCCAAATATTGGTTATTTTTTTTGCCGACGGTGTTGTTACATTCTTCCATACAAAACCGCTTGTCGAACATAGTAATTTATATGAAAGAAAATGCGTGACGCCGTCAGCAAAGAAAAAATTTAACGGTATTTGGTAGACACCTCAAACTAGAATATTGTTGCTGCGCTACTTGTTTTAATTTTTCTTATTTTTTGTACAAAGTGAGAAATTTGTATTTACATACATGGCTTTTGTTAGACATATAATTTTGTATACGGTATACAACGGTACCATAATACCAGGAATTCCTTTTTCTTATTGGAAAACTGTTTCAAAAAATACTGTACTCTTAAAAAATGCATTTATTTATTTTTAAATGGAGATACAGCGAAACCGGATTTTTCGCAGTAATATACAGTTTTTGTCCAAAAAAAGATACGAGCGTTGGTTATATATGTACATACATACAAGCCAGAATATTCGATTTGCGGACTTCAGCTTTGCGGTTCAAATTTCATCGGATACCAGTTTGTTTCATTGAATCTGATCAAAAGTTTTATTGGTAGGATATTTTTTTCTTTAGTGCAGGGGCTCCCAAACTTTTAAGATGATGGAACCCTTACTAAACAACTTTCGTTTTATGGAAGCCCACATCAAATTACTAAAAATCAAAGGTAGTGCAATTTAAATATTAATAAAAACTTTTACTAGAAATAGTTAGCATACATACTTTCAATTTTTAATGTGAAAAATAAAATTGTTTCTTTGTTATTAATTATTGCTTTATAGTTCGATATAATGTCTGAAAGCTGTATGCGCATTTTTGGTGTAGCGTCCAAGTTCGACCTGAATTTGTTTTTCGTATAAGTTTAAGCTGAAACCCCTGTTGGCAGAGTATGTTGTGACGGAAGGAAGCAAAGTTAAGATAGCCTTTTCCGCGACTTCATGAATTTCACTATTAACACCAAACCGATATTACTACTACCATCCGAAAAATAATCTGCTTCAGATTTCAGGAGATTTACCAAGTGCCCAATATGACATTTTTACTTCGTTTGGCAATTCATCGCATTCCTTGTAGAAAGTTGTATAAAATCTATAGCGGCCTACAACAAATACCAATTAGGAAAAAAAAACAAGCTGTCAGCGCAAGCTCTACGCTCATATGTAGGTATGTATAGCACTCAGTACGGCAAACATACCAACTACGAGTACATAAGTACATATACTTGAAAATAGATAACTGCGTCTCGGTCCTGCTGTTTATAGAACTTTTCTTTCTGTGTGCAACTCAAACGGACCGCCGTGCTTATTCATACCAAAATTCATTTCACGGAACCCCGATGACTTTTCTACGTAACCCACTTTAGGAAGCTCTGCATTAGTGCATGGATGCCCAAGGGTGTAGCCAGGTAGGGGCAGGGGGTCCGAGCCGCCCCCCCTAAATTTCAAATGTTTGCCTATATATTCAAAAATAGTACCAGGAAATGCTAGCTCGATAATTTCGGCCCCCTTACTTTCAAGTTTTTTCCTATGTATATACTATACAACAAATTATACACTCACTGCTAACAAAATAATTAGTAAATTGATTTAAAAAGGGGATTTGTGGATCATCCGGTTCTGTATCAAGTTATTCTCGCTAACTTCCAAGAACTTCCTTTTATGAAGGGTAAAGACCTGGCTGTAGTCGACCATGAGCGAAAATGGATTGAACGGTAAGCTAATAAATAAATTTGTAGTTCAATTGTTTATTACTTTATCTTAAGGTTTGTGTCTTCTAAGTGTTCATCGAAAGTTTGAATAAGGGAACCAATCTGAGATGGTTGATAAAACTATAGATGGGTTTGGTGAACAGCCAAGACGTTTACTTCTTAAGTAATCACTGCACATGGCAGAGAACACATGGCGCACATAAATTTCTATAATAAAAATATCATATTAGGGGCGGTTAATATATATATTTAAAATTATGGTAAAATCGTTAGTTAAACTTTACACAGAATTTTCTGTAGTTAAGCTTTACTAATTATTTAACTATACTTTAAAATATATAAGTTAACGGCCCTTAACGCATTTTTTATTTAGTACACGGTGTGACAAATCAAAAAAACATTAATTAAAAATAATGTTCAATACGCCCTCATATTTATACAAACATATGTATATCATTTAAGAGAAGATATTCCGCTGCAAAGCAACGATTATAAGTTGTTAGTTTATCTTATAAAATTGCGGAGGAATATTACAGATTTTACATTTTTTATTTTGAATAACGTCTTGTCCAGCTATTTGCCAGTACTGCAAAGCTTTTGACTGCCATTCATCTGGGAGGGGCCAGAAGTGATTCATGTGCTTACGGTTCAAAACGAAGCTAACTACGTCCGGATATTTATGTCTGGGTAGCAAAACTCCGCGGATGCTGGGTTTGGGTCCCGCCACGTTAAAACCCTGCCCAATGAAAAAGATAATACATGCCTCGGATGACACCCCACTGTTGCCAGCTTAGTGCTTTTCGCACTAAATTTAGTGCTTTTCTTAATTCAGAACGCAACAATTTTTGAGTTTGGTGCTTGATGCGTTTTTTGCTATTTTTTGTTTTTAGTTTGAAGACACCAAAACTGTAAATCTGAAACAAAAATGGAAGTTAAGTTTAGAGCAATTGGAAGTCTCGTAAGGAACTTTACAAAAATGGGGAAAAAATCATGGCACAATGACAATCATAAGCGAAAGAGCATATGTTTGTCAAAACAAATATATAGCAGCATTTTCAATCATGCCAGAATTACATACGGTAATTTGCCATTGCCTGCAAAAACGCCCATGTTGCTGGGACCAGGAATCGATCTTTAGACCTTTAGGTTGGGCTGAATTTGTTATCTTTTTTTACGAATATTAAAAAAAGCACCAGCATCTCATAACAGTAAAATGAATAACGAACCTTTTTAAAAAGGAATAATCGAGTAGGCACCTTTTTTTACACAAAAAGATTTTTTGCACTATGGGAAGTGCACTCAAGTAAAAATGGAAATCATCAAATTTTGTTATGTTTCAGGAAAGAAAGAAAGAAGAAGAAATCATCGTTCTTAACGTTCCTTTAGTTTACTAGATCATAAGAGACTTCAGTGTGCATTTAAACTTCCATATAGTTCATTTTAATTTAATTTTAATTTTTTGTTGTTACATCATTTGCTAGAAATTGTTGGAAAAATTAAGCAAAACGAAGAAAAATTAATATTTAAACAGCGCAAATCTAAGCGAAACGGCAACGGTGGACACAGGTGCAAATTAAACAAGTAAGAAAGTCTAAGTTCGGGCGGGGCCGAACATTAAATACCCGGCGCAAGTATTACATATATGGCTTTTCACCTTTCCGAAAGCTACCGCTACATGGTAAGCCGGGGTGTATCAATTTTGAATAAATTAGCGTCCTTAAATTTCGAAATATTGACGTTTCAAGCATTTTTAAAATTTACCGTTATATGAAAAGCCGTAATTTTAGTCCGATTTCAATAATTTTGAATGTTTTGCTTTTATGTGGCAAGCACAATAACCATACCGAGTTTGGTACAAATTGGTGGAACGGTTACCGAGATACATATATGTGATCATAAGTGGGCGGTGCCACGCCCATTTTCCAAAATTTATGATAAGCGTATTTCCTGGTAAAGAATTGTTGCAAGCATCAATTTTTAATAAATTAGCTTTAATATTTACTGATTTATCGAAGATTTCGTATTTCTCCAAATTACCGTTATATGGGATGTAGGCGTGGTTATTGTCCGATTTTTTAAATTTTCAGCCATTTGGTATCCTGTACCAAGGTCAATAATTGTGCCAAGTTTGGAAGAAATCGGTGCAGCGGTTGCCAAGATATACACATGTAACCATAAGTGGGCGTGGCTACGCCCATTTTTCAAAAATTTATAATATTCTTATTTTTCGTCTAAAAGTTATTGTAAATATCAATTTTGAGTGAATAATCTTCAGTAGTTACTAAAATATCGCAGTTTTCGTATTTCTGAAAATTACCGTTATATGGGAGGTAGGCGTGGTTATTGTCCGATTTTGCCCATTTTCAATACCATCTGTCCTACGCCCGAAAGAAGTACACGTACCAAGTTTCGTTAAGATATCTTAATTTTTACTCGAGTTATCGTGTGCACAGACGGACAGACGGACGGACGGACGGACGGACGGACGGACGGACGGACGGACGGACGGACAGACAGTCACCGCTTAATCGATTTCTCTTTTCATTCTGATCATTTATGTATACATTTGTCTATATCTATCTCGATTCGTTTTGCCTGTTACAAACAACCGTTATGTGAACAAAGTTATAATACCCTTGTGCACAAGTGCGCTCGGGTATAAAAATAAGAACAAAAATGTTAACGTCGCGTTGGACGAAAATATTTGAATTTATAGAAAACAGAAAAAATTCGACCGTCGAGCAAGAAACCTTAATTTTTATAAATTTGAATCAAATTATAGAGGGAACACTTCCACCCTTTTGAATAGCAGCAGCACTGAAAGAAGTTTAGAAGACGAACCCGAGCCCCCAGTCGATGACGGATGAATTCGACGTCCCAGCGTCTGACTATGACGAGGTACGAATAGCGATTATGCTGATGAAAAATAATAAAGTTGCTGGAGCTGAAGGCCTGTCAGCCGAGCTATTCAATTATGATGGCAAGGAGCTAATAAGGTGCATGCATGTATTTTATCGAGCGTGTTGTGTGAAAGACTGAAGCCCTCCGTAAACGAACTGATTGGGCCTTACCAGTGTGGCTTCAGATCTGCCAAACCACCTTTGATATCGTATTCGCAATACGTCAAAACTTGGAAAAGACCCGTGAGAAAAGGATCGACACATGCCTTCTGTTGGTCGATTTCAAAGCCACTTTCGACAGCACGAAAATAAGTTGTCTTTATATCGTGATGTCTCAATTTCGTATCAATGCGAATCTTATAGGGCTGTGTAAAGTAATTAATGACGTTGAGCAATACCACCAGCTCCGTCAGAATTGAGGAGGACCTCTCCGAGCCGTTTGATACCAGTCGAAGTTTCAGACAAGGTGACACACTTTCGTGTGCTACGTCTGATACAAATAAGGGTTACGTCTGTTCTAAAAGAATTCAACGCGGGTCGCGAGGGTGGAAGAGGAAGGCGCACTGCGATGGTAAGTCTAAGTGGATAAGGACTTGGCTTCACTTGGCATTTCCAAATAGGCGTCAGTTTGCACAGAAGAGAAACGGCTTGGGTACTATTTTGGGCTTTGTTGTTGGTATTGAGATTAAATTGTTTGAAGTGTCTTTTATAACGGTTACAATGTTTTGCTTTTGAGACTTGCATTAATCAAGGAATTGCACGTATTGAGGGTTGCAGTTACCGTGTACGCACTGTAAATATTTTTCATCGGATAAGCTGAAATTAAGTTACGAACAATTATAAGGCTCAACCTAAGAAATGCACGTTTTTAGACCTTAAGTACAGATTGTGAGGGGTATTCAAAATTCTAAGTATGCATATTTTTGTGCTTCAATAGATCTATACTTTAGCAGTCACACAGTATTATAATCCCGCCGAAATTCTTGACGGTGGTGCCGGGAGGGGAACGGTACATGACGGTTTGGGTTAAAGTCTCGCACTGATGGGGTTAGGCTTTCGATGCTTCATCCTCTTAGAATAAACATGCGCAGTAAAAAGTTTACGATGTTTATGTATTTTTGTACAACATACCTCTATTGGTTACAATAACTTTTTATTAAGTTACTGGTTTTGAAATTTTTTTTGTAGAGAAGGCCCTCCCCCCGTCCCCCCTAATTGTAGTTCTAGCTACGCCCATGTGAATGCCTATTTACGCATGTTCATATGTATGTATTTACTTTCACATGTATCACTTAGCTATAATTTGTATACGAACATATAGACAAATGGCAGGGAATATTTTTACTTTCACGTGCAATTTAAAATAACCTGTTATTTTCCCACCGCAATCAATATTAACGTTTAATACGTCATTCTTTAAAACATTGGCACACACGAAAATGTCTCAAGTCATAGAGTAGAACCCCACTACAAATTTTTCAGGCGTCCAGCTGTTTTCGGGTTTTCAACGCTCTGCTCAGATAACCACTGAAAACCTTTCATCACCTGAAAAACCTGGCATAGACTTCTACTCGTATCTATGTATGTACATATATATATAATAGGCAAGGGAATTTATTGTCCAGGTCATCAGATCTGCTCCGTTCGTCGGATTTACAAAAATGAGGTGTCAAATTAAAGGGCTTGGGCTGTAGATTTGCAATAAGGTTTTATTTTTTTGAAAAGAGCTGCCACCTATTAAACAATAAAACTCAAATTGTTTAAAAATAATTACCACCAGATCCGCACCGTTTATTCGATTTTTCAGAAATGGGGTGTCAAATTAAAGGGCTTGGGCTGAAGATTTGCATCGAGGCTTTACTTTTTTGAAGAGTTGCCACCTGTTAAACAATTACACTTAAATTATTTTATTACCAATTCCATCAGATCCGCACCTTTCGCTCGATTTTCAAAGGTCATGTGTCAAATTAAAGGGCTCGGGCTGTAAATTAGAGGTGTCAAACTATCGATAGTCACACCATCGATAGTTTCGATAGTTTTCAGAAAAACTATCAATATTCACGATAGTCTCGAAAAAAACAAAACTATCGATAGCACTATCGATAGCGCTATCGATAGCGCTAAATCAGTTAGGTTGCTTTCATGAGCCAATTAGAACAGATCTGACCGGTTGAGAAACAGCCGTTTGTAATAGCAATTGAGAAAAAAGTGTGTGACGTTCGTAATTTTGAAGTTTGCTATTTCTGTTGTGCTGCTTTCTTTATGTGTATTTTGTCGGTGGTTTATTTCAGTGATTTTTTTTTCGGCAAATGTAATTAAAATGAAGTGCGCGGTGATTGAATGCAAAAACACGTACATAAATAATAAATTGGTTAGCACAAATTTGTGCACAACATTGCTTGCATTTTTTCTTTATGCTTCCTTTTCATATTTTTTGTTTACTTTTCACAAAAAATATCATGGCGCCGAAATTACAAACGTCAGCCAGAAAATCACTTTTTTCTTTTGCTCCATCTTGTCAGATCTTGTGTAGTTTGTTTTTACAGGATCATAGTGAAATAAATATTATCTTATAAAAGTTTGCTTAGCCAAAATACTTATCTTTTTAGAAAGTTTAAAAACAAACACAATTTACCCAAACAAAACAGGATTTACCATTGACATATGTATGCATTTTGGCCCAAATTCGTGCATATTTGAATATGACGTTGGCATCACACTAAAAAACAAAATTTTTAATTCAAATTAAGAAATTCCAATAATTTCAAAATAATTGGTAGATATGATCGATAGTCCTACTAAACTATCGATATATCCGATAGTATAAGAAAAAACTATCAATGAGTATTGATAGTCCTAAAAAAATTGAAACTATCGATACTGTCGATAGTGCCATCGATAGTTTGACAACTCTACTGTAAATGTCCAATAAGGTTTTACTTTTTCGAGACAAGTCGCCACCTTTTAAAAAACGACGTTTAAAATATTTAATAAGTTAAACCAATTATTACAAAATTAATATCGATCGAAATGGCTTTAAAAAGTAGTGCTTCTTAACTTCACTGTAAGAGGGGTGCCACCTGTTTAAAAAATTCAATTAAATTTCAATTAAGGGAATTAGGTAATAGAAATAAATATACCCATATGGGCGCCAGACGAAAAGACTTTAAGAAGCTAAAAGTTTGTTAATATTTTGAACAGGGTTGCCACCTGTTTGAAAAGGCGAATTCAGTTCACTTATACACAATGAAATATTAAAATATGGCAAATAAAAGAGTGTTAAGAAATTTTTAGTTTAACACTAAGAGTATTTTTGAGTAGTTTAAAGAGAGTTGCCACCCGTTTAGAAGTTAAATTAAAATTATTTAATACGTTTAATAAATTATTAAAATATTGGTATCAGCCGAAATGGGTTTGATAAGGCTTTATTTCTGAACTATATTTGGAGGGTTGCCACGTTTTCAAAAAATAAGATTCAAACCAATTCATCAGTTTAATAGAATATGTATCATGTCAGACGAAAGTTATTAAGAAGGTCTTAGCTTGAAAATATTTTGAAGAGGGTGAACACTGCCGACTTCAGTGAGCCCTTAAACCGATGCTTCCTCTCTGTCTGCCGTGACCCAAGGCTCTACACGGATTGCGCCAACGCCCTGCAACTGTAATTGCATACCCAGAACAACGACTATACCTACGGTGACCATATTTATGGCAGCCGAATACGGGACAAAAAATAATTTTGCCAATTTTTTCCACAAAAGCTAGAGTATTTAATAATCTTTTTAAATGATCCTAAAGTTATTAGCCCTGAAACAGCATCTTAATTTAGCATTAATTATTTGATCTTTTGTGAACGCAGCACATAAATATTCAGTTGCAACATCACACATTTGTAGAATATTTTTTCATAACTTTGTACTTTGTGCTCGGGATTTTTACCCCGTAAAATTTGTTATAAACATTCCTAGGCAGGGAAAATATTCGAGTACTTTTTGGTATTCAACGGATTATTTTCAGACTCGGATTTCTGCCAAGCACAATGCAGTGAATATCATCCGGATCGAGCTGAATTTCAAAGCGTACCTTCGAAGGGTTCCACTTCCCTTCCATATTTGAGAATTTCTTTACTTTTACAACATTCTCATAGTAGCCTTCTTATTTCGAGTTTCTCATGTCGCAGATACAATCCTTCGTGCAATGTGCAAACATTTTGCTGCCATAGTTTCGCCTAATGAACATACTCTCCTTCCACAAAATTTTAAAATTGCCTTAACGCCACGGCACATTGGAGCGGTAGTAGTACCCGAGAAAAAACCGCAAGCTGCGTACATTTTCTTGATGGTTTTGGTATCCATATACGTAAACAAAATTTTAAATTTTAGAGTAAAATTTAAACAAAAATTACAATTTAAAGACGAAATTCGCGACGAAAGTAAAATGAGCTGCTCGACTACTGCTACCTATTCAGTATGCTTTGCTCCACACGTGAAATGCGTTAAAAAAAACCCCCTTTGTAAAGCTTAATATTAATAAAATTTCTTTTATAAATTGGAACAACAATCATTAACGTACATATAATTTCTATTCATACCCACAAATAACCATCTATATATGTGCTCCTCGATTCGAATCACAAGCGTCTAGATTTAAAAAAAAGAACTGGTTCATAGGCATGTCATTCTTATGAGCTGTTAAGGCGCCAAAATACCGAATACGGGACAAATAACTGACATAAAAAGAAATACAGAACATTTGGCGTCCCGTATGAAATAAATAAATTACCAGGACAACTGACGAGAGAAGAGGACTGCCCCGTATAATACAGGACGGATGGTCACCGTAACTATACCCCATAGCACTCCGATAAAAAAATCGCGCTTGGCGACTTCAATGCCAGGGACTGACGCTAATCGACTTCGCTCGGGCCCGAAACATCCCAACTAACAATTTTCTTCTCATAAGAGTCTACAAGCATCTTATGAGATTATACGCGATTGGATTAGGAGAATAATACCCTTATAATTTCACCCTGGTAGAGTACTACGAGTGCTTTATGAATACGTTGTCAGAATTAAATGGCGCACTTTTGAGAGTTATTTTGAGGGTTTGAAATGCTTAAGCAGTATTAGCAAAAGCAACGAAAATATGCTGATGCTGTGCTTCTGAAGTTGTCTTGCTGCAAAAGCAATATTCATGCTTTTGCTTTGGCTTCGAAAAAAACGAACAGCCCAGCAGCAGTACGAGAAGAGCTGACAAGTAAACGATTGTTTGCTTTCCGGCACTAGGGATGGGTAGTGGGGGGTTGAAATTCGATTTTTTTCGAATTTCGAACATTGCCCAACCATTCGATTATTCGATTCGAAATTCGGTGGTGCGAATTCGATTTAATTTCGCAAAATTTTTTTCTTAGTCGAGTTCGGAGATGTTTGCGTTAAATATTTAACACCAAGTCATAAAATCTGTATCGTTCAATTTAAAGAAAATAGCAGTCGAATTAAAGGCTTGTACTTTGGGTCTGCAACATAGTTTTAGTTCTATTAAAAGGGCTGCCACAGGTTAGAAAATCACATTCAAATAATCGCTTCCGCAGATGTTTGCGTTAAATATTTAACACCAAGTCATAAAATCTATATCGTTCGTTCGATTTTCAAAAAGGGGGTAGGTGTCAAATGAAATGTAGTAATGTACATGGTTTTAGTTTTGTGCCATATGTAAGAAAATCAAATTATTTAATAAGTTAAATAAATTACTCCAATATGGGTATCAATCGAAATGGTTTTGAATCATATATGTAATGCTCCTATATTGGCAGTAAGAGCTAGTACCGTCCGAAAACACTACAGCACAGATATATCAATAAACACGTTCGAAAGAAAAGGAACACGTACGTTCATAAATAAACATGTACACAACACACACCCAAAAACGGCACTCACGTACAAAATACATTGACAAAAACGGTACTAGACTGTCTCGCTTTGATTTCGAAATGCTTACACATTAAGAAACTAGCTTACTGCCAATATAGAAGTATTACATATATGTTTTGAATAAACTTTATTTTTTAATTTCATTTGGGAGAGTTGCCACCTGTTTGAAAAGCCGAATTTATATAAAGAAGTGTTGTACTTAAAAAACTATGCAACAATTAAAATATTTCTGAGGTGCTTGAAGAGAGTGGGCACCTGTTTAAAAAGTTAATCTAAAATTACACTGTGCGACAGCCGAAACCAGCCCGTACTTTGTTAACATTTTCTGAATGTCTACCCATCCAGTAGTAAAACGCTCGATGAATTTGCAAAAGTTAGCTCGTATTTTTATTTTATGGCCTACTAAAGTTTTCATATCTCGGCCTAAGTAGTTTTCAAAAAAAGTCGAAAAAATAGTTAAAATAAATGTCTGAGCGAAATTAACATATATATTAAAATTTCTTGGGAAATATTTTCGTAGAACATTTTAACCCATTAACTCCCGCCTAAAACGGTCATATTTGACCCTTACTTCAAGAAATCTCGCAAAAAGCAAATTTGGCAGATCGTTTATAAATTGATATATTCTAAAAAGTTATTCTCCGGAAAATTTTACTAGGGGTTTCCTCAGGCAAAAGCTTCTTCCTACTAAAAATTTAAAATAAAAAATCAACAAAGAAACTAGTTTTTTATAAAAAAAATTTTAAAATTGAGTTTGGAATAACAGTTCCTTCTTGGCACAGATTTTTTGTTTTTATGCAACAGATCGAAAAACATGTATTTTTTTCCTTGAATCCCTAAGACAAATGGAGTGCCACACACAGTGATGGCAAATGTAGTCAGAAAGAAAAAATTTGAAGAGTTGATTTTTTGCAAATAAAGATGAAATTCGATTGTTTCTGGAAAAATTCGATTTTATCCGAATTTTAGCAACACAAACTTCGATTTCAAAAATTCGCTTTTTTGGAGCTAAAATTCGATTAAAATTCGAATACCGAATTTACACATCCCTATCCAGCACGAATGCGATGCTTATCAGCAAAGGCATTTTGCTTATGCTTGCTTATTGAAAAGTACGGAAGCAGAAGCAGAAGAAATTGATCGGCTTTCGCAGTTCCTCAGTTGCTTCTGCTGTCATATTTGAAAACGAAAACGAATAGCCACTCAGTGTTGCCAAACATGGGCTTTTCCTACCAAAACTGGTAGGTTTTTTCCATTTGGTAGGTTGGTAGGCTTGATTGGATTTTGGTAGGTTTCGGAACAATGAGTAATAGTTATTTGCGAAAAATCGAAAATATGTACGTACATATCTCCAAATATTTTAGCAACCTTTTTTACACATATATTTCACCGGTGCGTTCGTATAATGGCGGCCACAAACTTGTAAATATACCTGATTCCTAAGTACAAACGTATACCTTATTATTGCCAATATGCAATACGGACATCCATATATCATGACATAAGGGTGAAAAGGTGCCAAATCCATTTTTAGAAATTTTTCAAGAGAGACGAAAAATCGATGTAGTTTCGTATTACCTGTCATCTGCGATATAATTTGTGGCGTACTTGGACCAAGATTCCAGAAAAGTCTGCCAATGGGCTCGTACTCAACCATATTTCAGGCGGAAGTCTTCCCAATCGAAGTCTGTGTTCGCGAATGTCATCGTAGAAGGCAAATGAGGCCAGAATAAATATTATGTCGGACATTCAGGCAGCGTTAAAGGCCTTAGAGTCTTTTAAAATGGCATCAAGGCTTGTAAACTCTTGAACCACCTGCGAGCCCACAATAGCGTCACGCATGAAGGGTTTGAAGGCAACGCAAGGGCTGACTGTCTCGCAAAGCGTGAAGTCCAAATGCGTTTCTGTGGTACATCTAAAGGATACACTGCAGACCTACTTAGGAGCTAGCTGGGAATAATCTCAAATCGCTGCCTACTGGCGGAAGTCAAAGGGAATAAGACAATCAAAGATATGCATAACTCTTTCCAGCCGGAACTCCAAAAGACACCTTGAACTTAGAACTCTTACTGGCTACCTGACAGCACACTGCAAGTTAACGTACGGTTTTAATTAAATGGGACTTTTTGTAGAGACGGACTGTCGGCTGGTGAAAGCACAAATATTGCTTTTGCTTTAACTTGTGCTACTGATCAAANCGAATGCGATGCTTATCAGCAAAGGCATTTTGCTTATGCTTGCTTATTGAAAAGTACGGAAGCAGAAGCAGAAGAAATTGATCGGCTTTCGCAGTTCCTCAGTTGCTTCTGCTGTCATATTTGAAAACGAAAACGANGTTTTTGCTTTGTTTTAATGCAGCATTAAAGACAAATATAAACGGATATTTTTGGAAATGTTTCAGGTTGAGACAACAAGTAGTTCTAAAGTTATAATAATATTATGATGACACCCACGTGCGGTAGCTCGCCTCTAGATGACAAATATTTTTACTGGGCACTTGTACAAGTAAATGCATGAATTTATCAGTGTTATATAACTATTACTAAACTTAATAGACNCGGCTGGTGAAAGCACAAATATTGCTTTTGCTTTAACTTGTGCTACTGATCAAAATCATAAGCAAGGCAAAATGAAAACTTTTCAAACCGACGGCTGCCGAAGCTGACGCTCATTTTAGGTCCAAGGTTTATATATAAGAGGTTGCGCAATGCGCAGGTCCGTTATTCTTTTCTCGCAAAATTGGGCGACAACAACAGCGAAAACAACAAGCAGCGTAAAAAAACATAAAATTGAAATGAAGTGAAGCGATTTCAAACCAATTGTAATCGATAGCTTATTCGAAAATACATTTACAGTTAATTTTAACCAAATTTTTACTCATACCTGTATGTCGAAAAAGCCACAAAATCGGAGTTTTCACTGCGGTAAATTTTTGCGAAATTTTCATTTCAACTCGCTATATCTCAGACGTTTGTGTATCGATTGATTTGCAATTTGTACAAAATAAACTAGATACTATTCTAAAGAAGATGAGTCTAACTGCACTTCTTAATATTTATTTAAAACAAAATTACGGATATTTTAACATTTTTATAAAAATTAAGGAGGGGATTTTTACAAATGCAAAAGTTGTGTTATGAAGTTTAAAGTTTTTGCTTTGTTTTAATGCAGCATTAAAGACAAATATAAACGGATATTTTTGGAAATGTTTCAGGTTGAGACAACAAGTAGTTCTAAAGTTATAATAATATTATGATGACACCCACGTGCGGTAGCTCGCCTCTAGATGACAAATATTTTTACTGGGCACTTGTACAAGTAAATGCATGAATTTATCAGTGTTATATAACTATTACTAAACTTAATAGACATACCTACATACTAAATATGCACGTAACTCCATACATAGTCGAAATAGTTATTCGTACAGTGATTGTTTCACAATGATGATTATTCGGTTGCTTTTCACGAAAATATAGTTGATATTTTAACAAAAACCATACGAATTAAATTTTAAGACTTTTTGCAAAACTTAAAAACTTCTACAAATTTGCATCTAAATTCAAAATTTTGACTCACAATTTTTAGAGAAAAATTGCGTTGATTTTTGAAATTTTTTTTCTCAATGGTGTTGAACGTTTTCTTCCATGCAAAACTACATTTTGCTCATAGAAGCAGATATGTATGTAACACCCTTGAGAAACAAATTCTAAAAAATCAAAGGTAATTTAAAGCGACTTGATGCTTGCGATTTATTAACTGAATGAGCTACAACTCTGCATACAAAATTTGTTCTAAAAACTGTCATTCAAAATTTTGATGAAACTTTTTATAATTTTTTTAAGTTTTGCAAAAAGTTTGAAAATTTCATTTATATGGTTTTTGATAAAATATAAACAGAATTTTCGTGAAAAATTAACGAAAAATTAAAAACATTGCGAATATTGTAAAATAATCACTGTACGAATAACTATTTTGACTATGTGTGTAATTACATACATACATAGTATGTAGGTCTGTAGAGCTTTAATAAGTTATATTACACTGATTAATTTATGAATTTCAACATTTCACTTAATATTACTTCCAAAATATTTGTCATCTAGAGGCGAGCGACCGCTCGTGGGAGTCATCATAATATTGTTATAACTTTAGAACTACTTGTTGTCTAAACCTGAAACTTTCCCAAAAATATCCGTATATATTTGTATTTAATGCTGCATTAAAACAAAACAAAAATTTTAAACTTCATAACACAACTTTTGCATTTGTAAAAATCACCTCATTAATTTTTATAAAAATGTTAAAATATCCGCCATTTCGTTTTAAATAAGTATTAAGAAGTGCAGTTAGACTCATCGTCTTCAGAATAGAATCTAGTTTATTGTGTACAAATTTCAAATCAATCGAATCACAAACGTCTGAGATATAGCGAGTTTAAATGCAAATTTCGCAAAAATTGGCCGCTGTGAAAAAAAGTTTTGTGGCTTTTCGGCATGAAGGCGTGAAAGTAAAAAATCGCCCTGAGACGATATGCGCAGAGGGGCAATTTTTATTTCGCGGATTGCGCAACCTTCTATGTATAGATCTTGATTTAGGTCGGTGTTATGCAGAAATTTTGTTTGGCAAACTGCGTGCAATTGTTGTTGCAGCAAACTCGGAGAGAGCGAGTTTGGCGACTCTCACCGCAAACTAATTTTGTTTGGTCAAACTGCAGCAAATTCGGTGTTGCTATATAACTACAAAACTTTTAGACAATTGACAATTTCGTGATACCGAAAGCCAGAGAATTGAATTTATGCTGTAGGAGCTTCAAATATTAGGGCACAGTTAATTGCCTATACGATATCATAAAAATATATTATTTGTGCGCGTTATGTACATCTGAAATTCTCATTTCGTCTTGGCAATAGCCATGAAAATCAAAATGAACGTGCAACTCTGTGCCAAACTCGACATAACCACCTCCGAGCAAANCTCAGTTGCTTCTGCTGTCATATTTGAAAACGAAAACGAATAGCCACTCAGTGTTGCCAAACATGGGCTTTTCCTACCAAAACTGGTAGGTTTTTTCCATTTGGTAGGTTGGTAGGCTTGATTGGATTTTGGTAGGTTTCGGAACAATGAGTAATAGTTATTTGCGAAAAATCGAAAATATGTACGTACATATCTCCAAATATTTTAGCAACCTTTTTTACACATATATTTCACCGGTGCGTTCGTATAATGGCGGCCACAAACTTGTAAATATACCTGATTCCTAAGTACAAACGTATACCTTATTATTGCCAATATGCAATACGGACATCCATATATCATGACATAAGGGTGAAAAGGTGCCAAATCCATTTTTAGAAATTTTTCAAGAGAGACGAAAAATCGATGTAGTTTCGTATTACCTGTCATCTGCGATATAATTTGTGGCGTACTTGGACCAAGATTCCAGAAAAGTCTGCCAATGGGCTCGTACTCAACCATATTTCAGGCGGAAGTCTTCCCAATCGAAGTCTGTGTTCGCGAATGTCATCGTAGAAGGCAAATGAGGCCAGAATAAATATTATGTCGGACATTCAGGCAGCGTTAAAGGCCTTAGAGTCTTTTAAAATGGCATCAAGGCTTGTAAACTCTTGAACCACCTGCGAGCCCACAATAGCGTCACGCATGAAGGGTTTGAAGGCAACGCAAGGGCTGACTGTCTCGCAAAGCGTGAAGTCCAAATGCGTTTCTGTGGTACATCTAAAGGATACACTGCAGACCTACTTAGGAGCTAGCTGGGAATAATCTCAAATCGCTGCCTACTGGCGGAAGTCAAAGGGAATAAGACAATCAAAGATATGCATAACTCTTTCCAGCCGGAACTCCAAAAGACACCTTGAACTTAGAACTCTTACTGGCTACCTGACAGCACACTGCAAGTTAACGTACGGTTTTAATTAAATGGGTCTTTTTGTAGAGACGGACTGTCGGCTGGTGAAAGCACAAATATTGCTTTTGCTTTAACTTGTGCTACTGATCAAAATCATAAGCAAGGCAAAATGAAAACTTTTCAAACCGACGGCTGCCGAAGCTGACGCTCATTTTAGGTCCAAGGTTTATATATAAGAGGTTGCGCAATGCGCAGGTCCGTTATTCTTTTCTCGCAAAATTGGGCGACAACAACAGCGAAAACAACAAGCAGCGTAAAAAAACATAAAATTGAAATGAAGTGAAGCGATTTCAAACCAATTGTAATCGATAGCTTATTCGAAAATACATTTACAGTTAATTTTAACCAAATTTTTACTCATACCTGTATGTCGAAAAAGCCACAAAATCGGAGTTTTCACTGCGGTAAATTTTTGCGAAATTTTCATTTCAACTCGCTATATCTCAGACGTTTGTGTATCGATTGATTTGCAATTTGTACAAAATAAACTAGATACTATTCTAAAGAAGATGAGTCTAACTGCACTTCTTAATATTTATTTAAAACAAAATTACGGATATTTTAACATTTTTATAAAAATTAAGGAGGGGATTTTTACAAATGCAAAAGTTGTGTTATGAAGTTTAAAGTTTTTGCTTTGTTTTAATGCAGCATTAAAGACAAATATAAACGGATATTTTTGGAAATGTTTCAGGTTGAGACAACAAGTAGTTCTAAAGTTATAATAATATTATGATGACACCCACGTGCGGTAGCTCGCCTCTAGATGACAAATATTTTTACTGGGCACTTGTACAAGTAAATGCATGAATTTATCAGTGTTATATAACTATTACTAAACTTAATAGACATACCTACATACTAAATATGCACGTAACTCCATACATAGTCGAAATAGTTATTCGTACAGTGATTGTTTCACAATGATGATTATTCGGTTGCTTTTCACGAAAATATAGTTGATATTTTAACAAAAACCATACGAATTAAATTTTAAGACTTTTTGCAAAACTTAAAAACTTCTACAAATTTGCATCTAAATTCAAAATTTTGACTCACAATTTTTAGAGAAAAATTGCGTTGATTTTTGAAATTTTTTTTCTCAATGGTGTTGAACGTTTTCTTCCATGCAAAACTACATTTTGCTCATAGAAGCAGATATGTATGTAACACCCTTGAGAAACAAATTCTAAAAAATCAAAGGTAATTTAAAGCGACTTGATGCTTGCGATTTATTAACTGAATGAGCTACAACTCTGCATACAAAATTTGTTCTAAAAACTGTCATTCAAAATTTTGATGAAACTTTTTATAATTTTTTTAAGTTTTGCAAAAAGTTTGAAAATTTCATTTATATGGTTTTTGATAAAATATAAACAGAATTTTCGTGAAAAATTAACGAAAAATTAAAAACATTGCGAATATTGTAAAATAATCACTGTACGAATAACTATTTTGACTATGTGTGTAATTACATACATACATAGTATGTAGGTCTGTAGAGCTTTAATAAGTTATATTACACTGATTAATTTATGAATTTCAACATTTCACTTAATATTACTTCCAAAATATTTGTCATCTAGAGGCGAGTTTGGCGACTCTCACCGCAAACTAATTTTGTTTGGTCAAACTGCAGCAAATTCGGTGTTGCTATATACAAAACTTTTAGACAATTGACAATTTCGTGATACCGAAAGCCAGAGAATTGAATTTATGCTGTAGGAGCTTCAAATATTAGGGCACAGTTAATTGCCTATACGATATCATAAAAATATATTATTTGTGCGCGTTATGTACATCTGAAATTCTCATTTCGTCTTGGCAATAGCCATGAAAATCAAAATGAACGTGCAACTCTGTGCCAAACTCGACATAACCACCTCCGAGCAAACTAAGTCCCCTTTCAGACACGTCAAGTCCTGAAAGCAATTTTTATCGCATTCTCTTTTGTGTTTTCTCTTTACCTCCACACGCATCAAGTTTTATTGAATTGAACTACTTGGTTCTTTAAACGGGAAGCAACGAAAAGATCAAAAGAGAACAAGAAAACTTGAAACGAATTGACGNGGGCAATTTTTATTTCGCGGATTGCGCAACCTTCTATGTATAGATCTTGATTTAGGTCGGTGTTATGCAGAAATTTTGTTTGGCAAACTGCGTGCAATTGTTGTTGCAGCAAACTCGGAGAGAGCGAGTTTGGCGACTCTCACAGCAAACTAATTTTGTTTGGTCAAACTGCAGCAAATTCGGTGTTGTCATATACAAAAATTTTAAATTTTGCGCGTTATGTACATCTGAAATTCTCATTTCGTGTTGGCAATAGCCANTTGCCTATACGATATCATAAAAATATATTATTTGTGCGCGTTATGTACATCTGAAATTCTCATTTCGTCTTGGCAATAGCCATGAAAATCAAAATGAACGTGCAACTCTGTGCCAAACTCGACATAACCACCTCCGAGCAAACTAAGTCCCCTTTCAGACACGTCAAGTCCTGAAAGCAATTTTTATCGCATTCTCTTTTGTGTTTTCTCTTTACCTCCACACGCATCAAGTTTTATTGAATTGAACTACTTGGTTCTTTAAACGGGAAGCAACGAAAAGATCAAAAGAGAACAAGAAAACTTGAAACGAATTGACGGTACGGAGGTATCTGTACTCTTCCCCTCTCTTCCCACCTCCTTCACCAACGAACGAGCCGACTTGAAAGCAAGACTTGACGTGTCTGAAAGGGGACTAAGCAGCCGCCATTTAATTCGGCAAACAAAAGTTTGTCTGCATATCACCGACCTTATTGGTAATCGTTTTCTGCGTTTGCTTTGACTGCTTAAACACTGGTTATTTTGGTCTTATAAAAATACGATAGCTCTCTTCGTAAGAGATACGCAAGTTTCGTAAAAAAAACTATTTGAATTTTTATGAGAGTATATATACACTCTCATATGGTATCATACATAATAATTAGCATAACTTTGGTAGTGTTATTTTTGTATAGTAAAGGTAATTTCATAAGAATTAATTCATAGCAAATCGATGTTACATTTTCGATGGCAGAAATTGAAGTAGACTAGAATTTCATATAAGTATTATAGACTTTTAGAAGTCAATTTNTATATTTCACCGGTGCGTTCGTATAATGGCGGCCACAAACTTGTAAATATACCTGATTCCTAAGTACAAACGTATACCTTATTATTGCCAATATGCAATACGGACATCCATATATCANTAAAGCGCCTCAAAAATAATCAAAATTTTGATTATTTTGTAGATTGTTATTTAATGTAAAAAAAAATTCATTGCTTTAGTCCTGCTCAATATGTATCATGTATCAGCACTTATTATATAAAAAGCGTAATTTTTTATATTTTTTACATACTAAATATACATTTTTGGAATTTTGTTTTACTATAAAACCTTCAGAATAAGGAAAATATGGCCGCCGATGACAAATTTTTCTTAAGAGTATCAAATTCTGGTTACGAGAAGGTTAAGTTTTGTTACAAGAGTTGAACACTTTTTTCTTACCCATATGAGAGTATTATTCTTTTTATGTGAACAAATATCTTTGTATGAAGCTTTAATTCTTTTCATGAGTGTAAACTCTTAATAACGCTACTTATGAGTACTAAAGATTTCATATGAGACATTTAACTCTTATTACGAAATTATAAATCTCACATCTCACATCTTTTATAAGTGTTTCATACTCCATTTGACATTTTTCATTCGGTAGTGTGCGCGTATATCGAAAGAGCTAGCACGCATATAATATTGTTTGTATTAATTATTAATACTTTGGAGTAAGGTAATGATATATGTAGATGTTATTCTGATGTTTTGCAATGAATTAACTATTATAATTTTTCAGAATGTCATTTAAAATTGTGCAAACTATTGAATATTGGGAAATATGACTTACAATTGGGAGAATGAGGGAATTCTATATTGGCCAAATGCTTTAAGATAAATCTTCTGAATTTTCCTTCGCAAATTAGTGGTTCTTTTAACTTTTTTCCAATTAAACTTATCCATTTTGACAGATTAACAGCCAGTTTCACCAGATTCATTTAAGTGAAAATTACTTTGATTTTCCAATTTTTGGTTTCACCAATCCATTTTAATTTTGATTTAAGTGACCTCTTTACTTAAATAAAAATTAAATCAGAATAACCACACTCAGAGGTGTTACACGTTTAATCACCTGATTATTGTGTATCTGCTGCTTACTTGTATACCAGCCCTGCTTTTACAACACAGTGCGCCAAAGCTTTCAAAAGCTCTCAGTAAAACTGAAAGCCTTCGCTGGCCTAGTATATTTTACAACCACTTTTTGCTCACTTAAGTAAATAGCTTATTGAAACTGAAAATAAATATTTAAATAAAAAATTAAATTAAAGTTAATTTCCACTTAAATGAGTTTGGTGAAACTGGCAGTAAGTATCATAACAATTTACTACTCATATAAGACGGTCTTATTATTAGATTCATGGGCGTCGCTACCTAGAGGCAGGGGGGGAGGAGGGCCCGAGCCCTCCCTAACCTTTGAAGTTTACCTTCTATGTAGAATACAATACTAAGAAATGGCAGCAGAAAGAAAAATTCTGTGCCCGGTAGTAAAAAACATATAAATCACAGTTTCAAAGTTTACACAAAATTTAGGAAAATTCAACATAATTTCAACTTTTTAATCTGAATCTTTATAAAATTTTGGGGTATTTATTCTTGAAAAGTTTTCTGAAATAGTTTACACTGTCAAGGGGAAAAAAATGCCAAGCTAAACGCAATTATGAGCAACTTCAGTCTTTTATTATCCTAAAATGATTTTTTTTTAGATTCTAATTAAAATGTTTGCAATTTAGGTGAAACCTTGCAGATTTTTTTTTTTTAATTTTTGTCCACGTTTGATCCAAAACCTGAGATCTACCACATTTGTTTAAAATCTACCACATTTTTTTCCAGATTCTACCACACAAATTTTTTAAGTCCGATCACTGATGCAAAACCAGTAATAATTTGCAAGTTTTACGAACAGCTGATTAATTTATTGTTTATTTGCAGCAGCAGTTCCTAATAAAACAATAAATATTATCATGATAAAAAAATAGGAAGGTAGAACCGCTGAGAGGAATTTTTCAAATTCTTGACGTTTGCAAGCAATTTAATTTTAAAATTTTACACACAAACACATTCCCATTTTCAATCTCAAACAACAACAACTTTGAACAATTCCTTTTTTTTACTCTCTATTTTATATGATTTTAAAATGCTGGCAAACTTCAGAAAAAAAAACATGGCCGACGAATTGAGAGAACGGTTTTACCTTAATATGTTTTTATAATGAATATTATATTTAAATAGGTTTATTTTGTCAATTTCAACTATAAAAACCCCATAAACATTTCTTTTATTAATTTCAATTGCACCCAGCTACATGCGATCAGCTGTTTTTTCCCACTTGCAAGTTCTTACTAGTAAAAATTAATCTAGTAAAAACTAGCAACTTCTCCTCAAAATGAAAGTTTTCTGGGTACAAGAACACCACATCGAGATAGTTAGTAAAAGCTGGTACAAACTATCGCGTACTAGAACGCTACTATAACCATAGCCATAGAGACCAATTGAACTTTGGTTTTCTGCCATAACCATAATCAGCTGATATCTGAAGTGCGAGTAAAACCGTGTTGGTAGACGTTAAAAAAAAGATTGTTCCCAGCAAACGTTTTGGCATTAGTGGAGAATATGAACCATTTAGCTATGCAAAAACCAAAAATGTGGCTCGATAGAATATCTCACGCTGATTTCAACTGTACCAAAATTATTTCGCGGAAAAATATAAAGTAGATATAAAAGGTTAAATTAAAATTTTTTAATTTTTTTAAATATTAACATCTTATGAACTACATAACCGATTCAAAAACTAATGGTGCATTTACCAGTTATGAAAAGATGTTTTGGCTTTAGAATCTTATTTTCAAGATTTTTTTTTTCAAAAAAATAAAATTTTTAGGGGACGTTCTCTGGAAACATTGTTGCCAAGTATAAAAGTCAAAATTATTAAGTATATATCTCTTTCATTCATTTCTTAATAGAGTTGGTGCTTCTTTTATAGGAAAATTCATACGGCTTATGAGAAAGTCCCCTAAAAATCATAATTTTTCCAAAAAAAAAATTTATATTGAAAATAAGATTTTAAAGCCAAAAAATCTTAATTTAAAAATACTTAAGAAGAAACACAAAAGTCGATATTGGCTTTGTTTAAGGCTGTAAATAGTCCTTATTATGTTGGCTGAAAAAATTATCAATTTCAAGTTATAAAGTCCTTTTTATAACCACTGAACGTTAAAATAAATATTGCCTCGTGTCATCATAAAATTTCAGTTCAAAAAAGGAGGAGGTTTTCAATTCGTGCGATTTCGATAATTCCTTTTTATCGGAAAGGTGGTCCCATATTAATTTGGTTTAGATCCGGTCATTGAATCATGAAGAAATTGAGATCAATTTTTATATGAGAATTGAAGTCGCTTGTGCTTTTTGGATATATATCAAAACAGTTGCATACTCATGGAGAAAAATTGTGGTTATTGGAAAAGGGGGCGTGGCACCTCCTATACAAACCGAATTTTTCATACAGCATATCTCTGGAAGTGTTCATGGCAGAGTACTGGAATTTGGCGATTAGGCTGTCCCTATTCTAAAAAAATGTTCCTATATTTTCTTTTAGAAATTTTAGTATTTTTGTATGAAAAATCTAATATAAAAAATATCATGTCACGGTGTTTGTGGTCGAACTCCTCCGAAACGGCTTGACCGATTTGAATGCAATTTTTTGTGTATATTCGGTAGGTATGATAATAGGTTGTAAAGTATGTTTCATACCGCTAAGTTAATTTTTCACACTGCATATCTCTGCAAGTGTTCATGGTAGAGTACTGCACCTTGGTAAGATATATAAAATCAGTCGCATAGACATGAAGAAGAACTTGGGCTATTGGAAAAAGGGGCGTGACACCATGATAGCGTACTGGAACTTGGTATGGAGATTTATAAATTAATCGCATAGTCATGAAGAAAAATTGGGGCTATTGGAAAAAGGCGTGGCACCTCCCATAAAAACCGAATTTTTCATACTGCTTATCTCTGAAAGTGATCATGGTAGAGTACTGGAACTTGGTATCTACAAAATATATAAAATCAATCGCAGAGTCATGAATAAAAATTGGGGCTATTGGAAAGGGAGCGTGGCGATTCCCATACAAACCGAATTTTTCTCACTGCGTATCTCTGGATGTGTTCATGATGGAGTACTGGAATTTGGTATGGAGATATATAAACTCAATCGCATAGTCATGAAGAAAAATTGGGGCTATTGGAAAAAGGGCGTGCACCTATCGTACAAACCGGATTTTTCATACTTCATATCTCTGGAAATGTTCATGGTAGAGTACTCGAATATGGTATAGAGATATATGAATTCAATCGCATAGTCATATAAAAATTGGAGGTATTGGAAGTGGGGTGTGACACCTCCCATAAAAACCGAATTTTTCATACTACATATCTCCGGAAGTGTTCATGGTAGAGTACTCGAATATGGTATAGAGATATATGAATTCAATCGCATAGTCATATAAAAATTGGAGGTATTGGAAGTGGGGTGTGACACCTCCCATAAAAACCGAATTTTTCATACTACATATCTCCGGAAGTGTTCATGGTAGAGTACTCGAATATGGTATAGAGATATATGAATTCAATCGCATAGTCATATAAAAATTGGAGGTATTGGAAGTGGGGTGTGACACCTCCCATAAAAACCGAATTTTTCATACTACATATCTCCGGAAGTGTTCATGGTAGAGTACACGAACATGGCATGGAGATATATGAAAACAATCCACACACATTTGCTAGGTTATTTAAGACGGCAATGGAAATATGCATAACCACCACACCATAATACTATTAGAAGATAAATGCGTTACTGAAATCATGATCTGGTGAAAATGTTGCACCAAAATGGTTTAAAAGCAAGAAATGAATTTTGGGCGGGACGAAGTTCGCCGGGTATGCTAGTACTCTCATAAAAATTCAAATAGTTTTTTTATGAAACTTACGTATCTCTTACAAAGAGAGCTATCGTATTTTTATAAGACCAAAATAACTCTCATAAGTGCCCCATTTAATTCTGACAACGTATTCATAAAGCCCTCGTAGTACTCTACCAGGGTGAAATTATAAGGGCACTATTCTCCTAAACCAATTGCGTATCCTCTCATAAGATGCTTGTAGAGTCTTATGAGACGAAAATTGTTAGTTGGCAATGGTTATGGCTATGGCGGTATGGTATGTCACCACTAATTTGGGAAAAACTCAAAAATAAGAGCCACTGGAAAAGAGTAGACCAAAAGCTGTTGCCCGTTTTACCATTATTTAAGCATTTATTTTTTTGTTGAATTAAATCTATAATAGATTATAAAATCTACTAGTTAGTTCCTTCCTTTGGTACCCGATACTGATCCGATACATCAAACTTTTGTCATAATGTGTATATATTACCGGCCAAACCCGATCTTAGCACAAAATAGTTTTTCCTGGGCTAAACTGGTTCTACCAAGATCCAATACATCCGTCCAACGCAGATAGGGGGCTTTTGAACCGAATTCTGCGATAGGGCGTTCTTCAACCAAACTCTGAGATAAGTAGGGTGTTCTTTAATAAAATTCTGAAATAGGGCGTTCTTCAATTAAATTCTGAAGTAGGGCGTTCTTGCAAAGTTTTCTAAGATAACGCGTTTTCGAATTGGCTGCCGAGATATGTAGGTCGATCTTCAGCTCAGGCGTCGAAATGATGTATGATAAATGCAGTACATACTTTTTGAAGTAGAATACCACTTGGTATATTTTTGGAACATGGGAAATTTAAATCTATGAAGTTTTAGGGAAACCCCCATTCCGATATTTTATTGCATAACTGCCATATAACATAAGGCACTTCCGATAAAAAAAGATTCAAACAAAAGTTACCGATTTGTATTCTCAGAATCCAAGTCTGTAGTAAAAACATGTATGTATGATTAAAAGCAAACGGACTTCCGCCCACTTAACCCACTTTTGGTCGAAACTGGAACTCAGTAATACTATCAAAAGATAGAGCATCCCTCATTTGGTAGGTGATATTTTACGTTTTGAAATCCATCATTTCGCTCTACTTTAGAGGGGCTATACGGGTGGCCTAGGACACCCTATTAGTTTATACGTATACGTATATATACGTACATTAGACTGTGTCAAATAAATGAATATTTTCTTTCGGTTCCATAGAAAAATTTCGGTGCCGGTCACAAAAATTAGTGCTCAGGTAGTGCCCGCAAATATAAGAATTTTTAATGAAACCAATATTTTTCTGCAAATTTTTTTTAATAAACAATTTAATATATAAGAAATAAAAACAAACAATATTTTCGCCTACTCTAGTATAAAAGTGCAAGTTTGAAGTAGCTAGGACATACCGCTGATTTTTGGTATTTTTTTTTGTTAACTCTGCAGTCCTTTTCTTCCATGAAAAGTGTGTTCGACGACATCTTTATATAGAAAAAATTAACGAAACTTTCAACAACAGATGAATGAGCAACTATTTTTTGTGACCGACAACGAAATTTTCATGTGGGGCCAAAAGAAAAAATAAGCCGATTTATTTAACTAAGTCCGATTTATTTAACTAAGTTAGTACATACTCGTACATATATGTATTTAAGTACATATACTATACACCCTGCAGTGAAAAATTATCAATTGGTGCGATGCACTTTAGCTATGACAAAACCAACTTAAAGCGAGTTGTAAAGTCGTACAGGACTCACGCAGACTCAATCGGGAGTTTGTTTTCTTTACTAGTTTCTATTTAAAAATTTCCATACAATGATAACTTTTAATAAATTTTTTCTGCACTTCACAAATTCTTTTTCGAATTCAGGACAAATAAAATGAAGTTAGAAATATTATATTATCATTTTTAGGTTATATCTTATGGAATTCCAATAAACTACCACCTTTTGCAGAATATGTAAACAAATATGCAATATTGAATATAAATTAAATAAATAAAAATGTAAAAAAATAAAAACAAATAAAAAATTAACCAAATGTTTTTTTTTTTTTTTATTGATATTTACGTCCAAAAGTTGTTAGTTATAAGTAAGTTGACATGTAATGAAGAGGTATCTAGGTCTGACTTTTTTGCGGCCATCGCCCCACAAGAGTGGTTAGCTTTTTTCGAACAAAATATGCAGTTAATAGTTAGCACTACTGTTCGCGTAAACAGACTAAAGTTAGATATAAGCTAACATCACTCCGTGCAGGGTAGCAATACGAACTGGCTAATGGAGTTGTTGTCAGGGTTGAACCAGAATATAAATAGTGGGACGGCGTTGAGTCTTAATAATAACATCCAATGAGCGCGGACAAAGATAAGACTAATATTGTTTTGGTTATAGCTACACTACACACCACTTACCCTCAACCTACATTCTGCTTCAAAATAATGCTTTTAGGACGCGATCGATTTTGTAATTAAAGAAAACAATTCATATCCAAGAAAAAATACTTATACTAACTATGTACATATGTACATACAAACATATACATATATGGTATTAAGTAAACTTCCTATGCAAATGAACTTAACTGTAATTTGTTTGGGATTTGAATCGTAAGTACATAAGTTTATTTGATTATATACATATGTATGCACATACATACATATGTAAATATATGTAGTCAAAGCATAAGCATTTTTTGTTTGCTTGTGGAATTAGTTCTTTTATGGCTCTCAACGAAATATATACAAATTTCATGATTTTTCGAGAAAAACGTGCATTCCGGCAATTTTTTTCTATAACTAATTTGTAAAAGAGTGTTCAATAACAATAGACCAGTCCGCAATCTTAAAGTGATTGAGAAGTCAATAATATTTTAAAAATTCATTCATTTATTCATAGTACTGCAATACACACTGATGACCACTTGGTTGGCCTTACTGTATCTGCTATATCAAGGGCTCTCAAACTTTTAAGATAAAGGCACCCTTACTAAATACTTTTCGTTTTATGGAACCCCACATCAAATTAGTAAAAATCAAAGGCTTTGCAATTTAAATATGAATAAAAACTTTTACTAGAAATAGTATGCATACATACTAGACCGTTCGTTATTTTAACTATTTTTTTAAATATACAGTTTGTCTAATACATACTTTAAATTTCAATGTGAATAATGAAATTGCTTCCCTGTTATTAGATACTAGCTTATACCCGCGGGTTTCACCCCACGTTTTTATACAAATATGAAAAATAATTTAATGATGTTATATCTTATTTCTGTGCCCATTTCGTTATAGCTTGTTATTTTTTAAGCGGGTTAAAGTATTTAAGCCGTTTAAAACTATGAAATTATAAAATCTCGTCTGCGCGCTAGGCATACGAAAGATATCAATCCCTCTAAGTTTACCTTAAAATGGTTTCAGGGATACGACGCGTGAACGTGTAACCTTCTTGGACGTGCCACGGCGGATTCTAATATTTTCCACTCAAATTTAGTAACCTGGCCTTGATAAAATACCACTCCTCATTATTGTAGCAATCGCCTCAAGAGGTAAGGCCGAATCCGGCTATCCCGTTTCCATTACATGAAATTTTTTCTGTCAGTACGGTACTTATAAAACAAGTCTCCATAACAAATTTAAAATACTTCCAGAGATTTTCTATCCTTCCAGAGATATGTATTAAGAAATTTTTAGTATGTATGGGAGGCGACATGCCTCCTTTTTTAATAACTCACACTTCCAGTATTCTTCCATAAACACTTCCAGGGATATGTAGCAATAAAAAGTCAATTTTTACAGGAAGTGCCACGCCCCTTTTTCTTATAACGCTAATCTTCTTCCATGAATTTAGAATTGATTTTACATACCCCAGTACCAAGTCCCAGTACTCTACCATGAACACCTCTAGAGATATGCAGTATAAAACGTAAATTTGTACGGGAGGAACCATGTGCCCTTTTCGAATAACGCAAATTTTTCTCCATGAGTATGGAATTAATTTTGTATACACATCTCGATGCCAAGTTCCGCAATAAACACCCCCAGAGATATGCAGCATAGAAAAACCAATTTGCATGGGAGTTGTCACACCACCTTTTCCCATAACTCACATTTTTCTCCATGAGTATGGTATTAGTTTCACATACATACATATATATGTATTTCTATACCAAGCTTAAGTACTTTACCCCAAACATTTGAAGAGATATGCAATATGAAACTTTCAGTCAGTATGGGAGGTGCTACGCCTCTTTTCCAAAAACGTCCATTTTTCACATAATGTTGGCAAAATTTTAATCTGGTTAACGATTAAAAATTAACGATTAAAATGTTAATCGCGTTTGACGATTAAAATTAATTAGTCGTAATCAACTGTACGATTAATGATAAATTTTTTTAGTCGTAAATCGCTGGCTGCGATTACGATTAATTAACATTAATCATTAATCCAATTAAAAATAAAATCTGATTTAGTTGTCTAGTTTGTCCGAATTTGAAACCAAACACCACTTATAGTAATTATTTTGTGTTTTACGCTTATAAAAAGCACATAATATAAAAAAAATATAATTATTGTTATTAGTAATACATACACTGGGAACTTTTACAAACTTAGTTTGTAAAACGGTTGTTGGTATAGATCTTAATGAAAATGCGCACCAAATTGCTCAGATTGATGAGAAAACCTGATTTAGCCATACCGCATTAACTTGCTTTGTGTGCTCAGGAAAATTCCAGCATAAATTAATTAATCACCAAATCTACTTGATCAAATTAAGAGTTAATGATTAAAAATTAATTTTTTTAATTGCGGTTACGATTAACTGTTTAGTCAGATTAAAATTAATCATGATTAACTGTAATCAGATTGAATTTAATCGAATTAACTAATTGATTAAAAAATCAATCGATTAGTGCCAACATTGATTTCACATACATATCTCTATACCAAGTTCCAGTTCTCTCCAACAAATACTTCCAGAGATATGTATATAATATGAAAATTACAATTTGTATGGGATGGGCCTTGAGTTATCGGACTTACTTTCAGTCTAAGACCGTCCGTGCGAAATCCATAGTAAGTGTACCAAATTTCGTTCTGATCGGGAAACCGGNTGGATGGGCCTTGAGTTATCGGACTTACTTTCAGTCTAAGACCGTCCGTGCAAAATCCATAGTAAGTGTACCAAATTTCGTTCTGATCGGGAAACCGGTTAAGGAAGTAGCCTATTTTTCAATCCAGGTCATAAACAATCTGTGAGCAAAGTTTCATATTCAAACAGGTGGCAATTTTTAGAAAATTAGCCTGTTTTCCAATCTAGGTTATAAGGTATCTGTATGCAAACTCTCATGCAAGTCAGTTCAGTCATTTCCGCGTATTAATTTACTTAAACTTTTCTAATAAATCTTAAAATAATAAATCTTAAAATAGTAGCCTATTTTCCAGCGTAGGTCATAAGCAGGGAACGGATTTTTAGGACCTAGAAACCTATAAAAAAGGCAAAATAAAATAACGAAATAGGCTGGAAAAGACAAAATAAAATAGCGAAAAAGGCAGGAAAAGGCTATTGCAAAAAAGGCAAAAAAAGGCAAAACAAAATAGCGCAAAAGGCAGGAAAAGGCACTAGGTATNTAATTGGTGATTCTAACAAAATAGCGGTAGGTTCGGGTACATAGTCCATTGAGGTATTGATGTTCAATTTGCTCGAAACAAAGGATTTCGAAAAGTTGGAGTCTTTAGCTAGTTCAGCTTTTTTATTCAAAGTATCGGCGACAAAAATGCAACCATGTGTTTTTCGTCGGCCGATGTGGTGTATTGGTAAGCAGTGCGAGCTTTCAGTCCGCAACGCCTGGGTTAAAACCCCGGTCAAAGCAACATCNGACCATTCAATAGCAAAAATGTTAGCGATGTTATTGGAGTTTGACCCTGTTTTTCATTACAAAATCGCTCAAGTTGATAAATGTCTAAACTTAACGAACTTTTTTATTCAAAGTATCGGCGACAAAAATGCAACCATGTGTTTTTCGTCGGCCGATGTGGTGTATTGGTAAGCAGTGCGAGCTTTCAGTCCGCAACGCCTGGGTTAAAACCCCGGTCAAAGCAACATCACAAAAAATATAGAAAAAGGGTTTTTTCTCCGAGTGTATTTCTGCCATGAAAAACAGCTTCTCATAAAAATACAATCGCCTTTCGGAGTCGGCGTAAAACTATAGGTCCCTCCCCTTTGTGTGACAAGAGCAAGGCGCAAGGCACATATCGGAGAAGAAGCTCGGCCAAACACTAACATACATATGTGTAAGCACCATTCTATTATTATTATTATTATGTTTTTCGTGATTACAAATTCTTGCTGGCAACAAAGAATTTTCAATTTCTCTCCAAGAGAACTGTGACTTTGCGATCTCAAATTTTGATTGATGGATAATTTTTTGGTCTGCACGAACGCGATTTGAACAAAAATAATAATGATTCGTAAAAATGTTTACCTTGACGAACAGAACTAATAGTATAGGGGTTTTCATCCGCTTAACGTATTCATCATAAACAACATTTTTCTCCTTCCTTCACTTGCTGGTTACAGTGATATAGCAAGGATAACATGAACAAGTTAACAATTTTAACTTAAACTGTAAAAATCTTACATCATACACCAAAATCTTCATTTTGAAGAAGTTTTCAGTGTAAAATTTTGCTTTTTAAAAAATATTGTTTTGAAGACTTTTAATAAAAAACAGCCCGAAAAATCTTAATTTTGAAGGTAAATCTTCACTTATGGCAACGCTGTTGACACCTAGTGAGGGTGCTTTCCATGTCTATAACAAAAACTAGTTTTTATTTCTCTCCCTCTTTAATGAGTAATGATTCAGATTTCTCCCGAAGTACATACATACATACATATCGTCGTTTAAAGTACAAAACCGCGTATCACCAAAATGCAAAACCGCGTATCACCAAAATGCAAAACCGCGTATCACCAAAATGCAAAACCGCGTATCACCAAAATGCAAAACCGCGTATCACCAAAATGCAAAACCGCGTATCACCAAAATGCAAAACCGCGTATCACCAAAATGCAAAACCGCGTATCATCATTCTGCAAAACCGCGTAACTAACATTGGCTGCCAAAAATTGAATTTGCTGACACAAGCTCTTGGCTCAATCCTTATCCATTCGTCCTTAAATATACTAGCCAGAAATGCGATTGCTTTATAAAAAAGAGAACCATTTTCAAATATGAGTGCTTTTGCCTTCTAGAAAATAATTTTTACAACTTCACATACGCGGTTTTGCATTTTGCTGATACGCGGTTTTGTATTTTGTTGATACGCGGTTTTGCACTTTAAATGACGATATGTATCTTCCCTGCAGAAAAAAATTATCAATGATAAAAAATAACCCACCTGTAGTTAGTTTTGTTTCGGGATTTCTATAAAATATATAAATTGTAGTTTGCTACAAAAAGCTAACTTGAAACTAGTTGACAAGTAATGGAGGAGTAATGAAGAATATTGTTTTCTGTAAACGCGTTTCTATTTAAATATCCTAAACTTCGCAAATACTTTTTCGAATTGAGGACAAATAAAAGGAAGATCGAAATTTCGTATTATCATTTTGAAGTTATGTCTGACGACGGAGTTCGAATATGGGACCACCTACAGCAGAATATGGAAACAAATATGAAATGTAATAAAATAAGTGAAGTAAGTAAAAAATAAAAATAAAAAAATAAATAAATAAAATATTTCGTTTTCCTATTGATATTTTATGTCCAAAAGTAGTTAGTTACAAGTTAGTTAAATCAAATGCAGAGGTAACCACCCTTGACTACATCTAATCCAGAGGTAAACCACCCTTGACTATTTCGCGGCCATCGCCATAGAAATATAGTTAGCTTTCATCAAAGAAACTATACAGATAATAAGTGACTTTTAGCTCCTTCCTAATCAAGTTAAAGTTAGCTTACAGTTAGATACATTTCCTGCAGGGTTACTTAGAAGTAATTTTATAGATAAGAGTCTGAGTCTCAAATTGAAAGAATAAAAACTCTTAATCTTTCTGAGTGGCACATTGCAAAATCTTTACTCCAACTGACATGGCGCCATCATATATATATCCAATATCCATATATGTAATACTTCTATATTGGGAGTACGTTGAAAGTACATCTGCCAACATTAGAGTGCAGATATATAATGATAGAACGAGAAAACCAATCAGCTAATGTACCCAGAATGAAGTTTGAAAAAAATAAAAAAATTAAGAGCGGTGCAGTAAACGTCAGTATTTTACAAAATTATATTTTAATTTTAAAACCAAAAAAAAAAATATTAAAACTTGTGCGGAACTGTGCTGTTTGTAGAAGCAAAAAAGTAAGGAAAATGAAATGTATGTTATACTATTTACTTAAAGATGAGCCGTATTAGGGAAAACTGGCAGACGCTACATGCCGGCTAAGGTGCTGGAAAGGAAGGCACGCATCCTCACTGTATATCTTTTAAGAGTGATTACGGTGATCGCCTCAAGTGTAACTTATATGTACATCTCTTGCTGTTTATTCAAATCTGCCGATTACCACAAAGCTTGCACCAATCGCTTCCAGGGATTTTTTTTTTTTAATTTATTCAATATTTTTTATTTAAGCCGCTTCTGGAGTAACTTGACAGTTGTTTGTTCGTAGTAGTTCACAAATATACATTTATACTAACACAAGCAAACATTTATTTGATCCCATTGGGAAAATAGCTAAGCACCTTACGAGGTTAGCCATGTTTTCTTTCAGTTTTTAGTAACAAAATTATCATCATGACCAACGTCATCTACTAGTAAAGCACAAAATGAACACCTCCGCTGCCTGAATATCATTGAAAAATATTAATGTTGGTAAATTCGGTGCCCACTTGGATAAGCCTTACCCAGTTGCAAAATAACGTACCCCCGAAGTTATTTCCAAGCGCCGAACTACTCCGAGCGACTGCTCTACGTTCTACTTAACTGAGTATATGAAGCGGCTCAGAAGTATGTCTGATACCAAATGTACATTCTAAATTTCTACTTACATAAGGCGGCCACGCCTTTGTTAAAGTAAGGGAGATTCGGCATGCAAGTGGTAAGGACCGCCGGGTGAAGGGCAATACCTTACCAGCAACTTACACTTCACCCGGCGGTCCTTACCACTTCACTGATGAATCTCCCTTACTTTAACAAAGACGTGGCCGCCTTATGTAAGTAGGAATTTGGAATTTACATTAGGTATCAGACATACTTCTGAGCCGCTTTATGGTCTGATTATGCATACTTCGCATAACTTCGCACAACTTCGCATAAATTTCAAACTGTAATTTCGTATGTACTCTCTATGTATTTTTTATGTATTCCATTGCCCAGAAATTAGCAGAACTTTTAAAAACTTAGCGATCTGTTGAGTTTAGATTTCGCTTCACATTTTCTTAAGTTACATTTTTATGCACTGGTACAAACGGTTGTGCGAAGTTTTGCGAAGGTTGCATAATCATACCTTTACAAAGCAAGTTACGTATAATGCAGAGCAGTCGTTCGGAGTTGTTCGGCGCTTGGAAATAACTTCGGCCGTACGTAATGCGTCATAGGAGGTGTTCATTTTGTGCTTTACTAGTAGATGGCATTGGTCATGATGAAAATTTTGTTACTAAAAACTGAAAGAAAACACGGCTTACCTCGTAAGGTGCTTAGGTACCTATCAGGGTTGTTGCGAATATTATTCCGAAATAAAAGTCCTTTCCGGATAATAAAAAAACCGACTCTCCAAATTAAACAAATTTGGTATCATATGAAAGAGGACTGAAATAGCTTTTAACCAGAAATAATGAACGACATCTTCTTTTTTTTTGTAATTTAATACTAAAGAAATTCATATACCTGAAACAAGGTTTGTTCTATGGTAATTAATTAACATTTTTTATTGAAATATTTTTCAATATGTGGCTCTCCTCGTTTAGACATTCGCGTTTTAAAGCTATTTAAGTCCTCTTTCATTTGATATCAAACTTGTTTAATTTGGATAGCGGTTTGTTTATTATTCGGAAAGGACTTTTATTTCGGAATAATATTCGCAACAACCCTGGTATCTATGTTCCCAGTGGCATAGGCTGCGGAATAAAAACACATTGTGAAGATATGTTACTATAAATATAGAAGTATTATTTACATACTACATATGAGCCGCTTATTTTGAAAGTGGTATAAGTCACCTCGTCGCCTTGCGCTTAAATGGCCGGTTACTTGTAACCGAATACATCTGCAAATCGGTCTATCGTCGTAAACTAATGACAAAACCTTCTAGCAATGGTTGATGAAGTTGAACGAATAACCGACGCGTTCAGATACCAGTAACTGATCATTTAAGTTCAAGAGCTGGGAAGTGACTTATACCACTTTCAAAATAAACGGCTCATATATGGATATATCGAAGGCTATTGGCATAAAACTATTGTTGTAAGTGGCAAGCAACAGTTTTTCCAATTTCCAAGTGTTACAATTGTCCGGCATATAATGTCTTAAATAAAATGAATTACTGTCCAATGAAACCAAAAGGTTTCAGAAAAACTACCCTGCGCTGACCAAATAAGCAAAAAATTGCTGTTTTTTTATTTTTTCTTATTAAATATTGTATGTTTACTTGTATTTTCGTGATTTTCAAACTGAGACACCATGGGTAGATTGTTTAGATAACAAATGCTTTTTAAATATAACGTCGGGCAAAAAGAGGGCGCCAAATGTATAACTTGCCAGGGCGCTCGCACGGTTAAGGTCGACATTGTATGTAACGCCGTGTAAACTCAGGAAAGGGAATGGAAACGCATAGTTTGCGTGTTGCAAGCTTTAAGCTCGGTAATTTATGCGCCTCAGTGATATGTTCATATTGAAACATACTTACGAACATGTAAGCGTGAGTGACTTGCACAGAAGTAAGTAATTGCGTCAGGCAATAGCCAATACCCTACATATTTCTATGTATATACATATGTATGTTTATACAAAGTTATGAGTTGGAAATCGTGGTCGCCCTCTATTTGCATTTTTATCAGAAATAATGGCAGGGGTAGCAGGAAAAGTAGTTATTTATAACGCGACCAATGTCAAGCTCAAGTTCAAGGAATTATTTTTTTGAGCAAGATTATACATACATACACACATACACATATGTATATTAGACTTCAGAAAAAATGTAAAATGCTTCGTTGCTTCATCTGAAGCACATGATCTTTAGCTTCCTTTATAGCTAAAATCCATCACCTGAAAAATAATAGCATTTGTAAGTTTTGTGTATCCACCTGAAGAATTTAAAATTACTCGTTCTTCAATCCGTGTGCACCCGAAATCCTTCAGATTTTGAAGATTTTTAAGGTTGTACATATATGTTTTTGAGGTGGCCGAACTCGATGGGGAAGTGGTTTTCTCTACTAGGAACATATATTTTGATATGGGTATTACAAAAAAATCTCTAATAAAATGAGACAAATCCGAAAACTGCCCATTGATTATTTTTTAAATTTAGGTTCATTACTTCCCGATATATCGGTAAGTCACGGAACCTGTATCTGGATGCGTGGCGATTATCTACATTTCAAAAACGTACCGATATAAATTTTCGGCCTATGTCGATATTCCATGTGCATACCCTCAAATCATAGTACTTTATACGTTTGCCGTGGTCGTCATCAAGAGAAGGGGGTCTCATTCGAGGTTCAATTGAACTTTAGCTCGCTCTCAAACAGCTGTTTGGTCGCTAACTAGAGGATACGTGGATATAAATATCCGGAGGTAGTGAGCTGCGATTGAACCGTACGTGTAAGAATCACTTTCAACACTTAAGTGGACATCTGCACACGGAACCATCCCCCTAATACATATGTGCCTAAAAAAGGAAGCGCCATAAATTTTTTCTAGTCAGTCTAATACAAATGTATGCATGTAGGATGGTTCAAAAATACACAGGAAAATCAACTTATAGAATTTTTCCGCTGCCATCCCCCAACAGCCGGATTCCAACATTCGATATCGCTAATTTTGATCGCCAAAAATCTCCAAACATGCAACATCGAGTTACATACCCCTCATATTGCCAAATTTGGCTTATTACACATTGCATCTGTTATTTTTCCTTGTTGTATACGTTTAGGGAGCCTAAACTGATTTTCGTTTAGAGAAATTTGGCGACGAAATATGGTGTAGCGATTGTCATAGTTCCTTTACAGGACTGAAGAATATCGTTTAATTTGAAATCGGTTAATATTTAGCCGTGTCATCGGAGGTCTGAAGTTTTCGTGTATTTTTTATGGTAAAAAAACCTTTTTTCGTAGAATTGCTATAAAATCTATAGTAAAAATATTTTTTTGAAAGAATACAAATATGTATATCCCTTCAGAAACCTTTATACTTTAAGATGATAATGCATATTTAACTTTAAAATTTTACTGCCTTTTACACAACAATTTGTCATTTAATACATATTCTCAATTGTATTGCCCTTTGTAAACGTAATATAAGAGATGAGATTATCGTTCGTATCGAAAATACTCATAATTTTATGTTTTGATGATATTTAAAGATTTTATAGTAATTCTTCAAAAAAAAAAAAATAGTTTTCTGGCGACATATATTATTATTAAATATTAACCGATTACCAGATAAAAAAATACGGGTCTCCTTATTTTCGATATTCTTCAGTTCTGGGAGATGGCTGAAAAAGAACTTTGAACCACCCTAATGTACATGTGTAAGTCTAGTTCATCTCACCTCTTGTTATGTCAATCCCTAGAAATGCTAAATTCATTTCCTCGGTTCGTTTGTTCTAATTTTTCAGAATTGGTAGCGCAGATACGATGGAAATAGTGGCTTCTAAGTCCAGTGGCAGTGAACCTTCAACGCCGGAGGATAACGTAAATGTGGTGGTCAGAGTTCGGCCGTTGAACGAGAAGGAAAAGAGGGATAGACATGGCATGATTTTACAGTTTCCTGGAAATGGACAAATAATAGTAAGTTTACTTATACACCACTATGTACTTACATCCCAGCCAGCAAAATATCCGGAAACGTATCCGAAAATGGAAACAATTTCGTATAAAAACCTGATGTTTCATCCGTTTTCCGATTCCGTTTTCGGACGTTTTTCAGATCAATTCTCCCACTAAAGTGTTCATCCGAAACGTATGTGCAGAAAACTATCGAAAATGGCTGTAAAACGGATGCGCTTTCGGCTGTTTTCCTGAAATTTGTTTGATTAAATTTTTCGTTGAAAACGATTTCATTATGAACTTCACAGAAACTTTTTCATAGATACAGGAAACCAAACAAAATACAAATTTAAGATTCAGCAATTATTTCAATTTGAATAACTAATTTTAATGTGTTGCTTCTGACGGAATTCGAACCTGGAACCTCCTGAAAGCTAACAAATAGTAGCACACTTCTCTGCACACTCAGCTACTGGCGAATACGTATACATGTTTTCAAATGCTCAGTTTGAACAAATATTTTAAAATTATTGTTTTGAAATAAGATGATGACATTTTTCGGATACGAAAAATGAACAAATATGAAAATCGTTTTCTGAACATTTCCGGAAACGAAAAATGTACGAAAACTGCACTTTCGGCAAAAAGTACGTTTCTCTGCTAGCTGGGTTATTATATATTACATATCGTCGTTTAAAGTACAAAACCGCGTATCGTCATTCTGCAAAACCGCGTAACTGACTTTGGCTGCCAAAAATTGGATTTGCTCACACAAGCTCAATCCTTATCCATTCGTCCTGAAATATAGTAGCCAGAAATGCGATTGCTTTATAAAAAAGAGAACCATTTTGAAATATTAGTGTTTGTACGCTCTAGAAAATAATGTCTACAACTTCACATACGCGGTTTTGCATTTTGCTGATACGCGGTTTTGCACTTTAAACGACGATATGTATGTACATTAGAGTGGTCCAAAAAAATAAAGTCGGAGTTTTAATACCGGCACACCCTAGGATTGATCTATATCGAAAAAAATATACCCCTATTTTTTATTTTGAAATCAAAATATATTTAGGGAGTGCTCAAAGCGCTCAAAGTTTTCCATGTATTTTATATGCAGAAAAAAACATCTTTTCGTAGAAATAGTGTAGAATTCTTGAAAATAAATATTTTTCGATCCGAAAACTTTATTTATCTTCAGGAGTTTCCCAGTAATAATACTCAATTGTTTCTTTAACAATTTTTTCATGGTAACTATATTTTATAGGTTATCCAAAGGCCTTAAGCAGTGTTTGCATTATTCAACTTTGCGTTCAACAATTGCGTTCAACTCAACGCAGGGTTGCACTAAAAAAAAGTTGAATGGCTAAATGTTGGCTGGCGACCAACTTTGTTGAAAGCGATTAGTTGAAAGGCCATTCAACCAAAAGTTTAATGCAAAGTTGAACAATGCAAACACCTTTTTATGGCGAATATTTTGATATTTTTTCATATTTTGATATTTTTAGCCATTCAACTTTTTTTCGTGCAACCCTGCGCTGAGTTGAACGCAAATGTTGAACGCAAAGTTGAACAATGCAAACACACTTTTAGAGAATGCAATTGGGGACCAATAAAAAATCTTTAATCATAAAAAATGGTCAAATAAACAATTGGATATTAATACTGGCATTCTCCTGAAGAGAACGACAGTTTTCCGGTCGATAAATATTGATTTTCAAGTATTTTATACAATTTCTACGAAAAATTGTTTTTTCTCCATATAAAATACACTGAAAACTTTGAGCGCTTTGAGCACTCCGTAAATACTTTTTGATTTCAAAATAAAAAAATATGGGTATATTTTTTTCGGTATATAACAATCCTAGGGGGTGGCGGCATTAAAAATCCGACCTTATTTTTTTTACATACATTTTTGGACCACTTTAATGTACATATGTATGCATGCATTTATATAACTTCTACTTCGTGTGGCAGTTTCTTTATGCACATTGATTTATTTCCACTTTCTCTTTATGTATGTATGTATATATGTAGATCGAAAGCAGTGAGGGCAGCAACAGAAGATCGCGAAATCAAGAAAACGTGCACGTCTTTACTTATAATGTGGTGTTTGAACCTGGAGCAACTCAAGAAGATATTTTGGATTATTCAGGCATCAAACGTATAATTGAAATGGCAATCGAAGGGTTTAGTTGCACTGCATTTTGTTATGGACAAACCGGTTCGGGAAAAACACATACGCTAACCGGTCCACCCGATCTGGTAAGATTCTAGACATTGTACATTGATAAATAGATTAGAGGCTAATCCGGCGAAACTTCAGTTCATAAATGGGATGATATGTATTCATTTATGAAAGCTTTAACGCGTCTTCTTTTTGACAAATTTTGAATATTTAAATGCAAATATTAACTGATATATAGACATTTTGTAGATAGTTCCTAATAATCAACATAATAAAAGCATGTTTTGGTATATGCACTTTACCAACTCCTTTCCGCAATTATTTACTAGCTATACTGACAAATTATCATTTCCTACAGCTTTACTATTTTGAGACTTGCTATTGCTATTCGAATTCCGTTATGCCAAAAGAACGTAACATTAATTTCGCCATAATTTATTACTGGATAAAAAATGTGGGTAAAGAATTTGCGTGGAAGGCAGGACACCTGAGGGTCAACTCCAGTTCTGCGGTATCGTGAAGTGATACAAATAACACCTTCACACCGCATTTATTTCGGTGTTAATTTTATACTTTTCACCTCATTTCACGATAACGCAGAACGGGAATTGACCCTCTGACAACCATAACGAATCTTATATCTTAGAGGACAACGCTGTGTTTTCGTGACGCTGCGTACTAACTGCAATTGCTTAGTTGCGTAAACTGCAGAATTTTAGGCAATATTTCCGATCATGAGAAATGAACACTTCTAATGAAAAAATCCATACGTGAAAGAATGCTAACGAGAACAGAGAGGGTAAATAACCGATCAAATTCCAGTATTCTATAGGTAGCTTTGTCTGGTAAATTTTCTTTGAATTTCTCCACAGCAATGCGTTTTGGAAAAGTATACATCTACTACGTTTATACGGACAGAATAATCGACTTAATTGAAAGCGCATTGACACCGTACACATTTCGCTCTAGTGTTTATACTTACGGCTTTATTTCGGCATCAAAGTAACCGTCTTCAAAAGCAAACAAAATAAGCTGTTTTCATTTGACATTTTATAAGTTAACATAATGGAAAGTGATAAAAATCTAATTTTATTCGGCATTATAAAATCGTGGCAAAGAAAAAGAACGATTATTATTAATCAGCTTTTAAATACTGATGCGATTATTTGGAATTTGAGCGGAACAGCTGATCTCCAATTCGCTTTGAGTGAGAGCGGTGTTTATACACTCTTTCTAACTGTCTGGAGAAATAAACTACCGATTTGAAATGGATTGTGAGCCAAAACACTTCGCTCTTTCAAAGCGAATTGAAATTCAGTTTATACATATGTTTTGAATCGCGGCGAAATGAATTAAAGCGAGTTATGCATGCGTATAAACGTAGTAATCGTCAACATCGTTCGGCGTTATTGAACGTTATACTTTGTACGTATGCAAAGCAATTGACGTGTTGGAAGTCAGCCTTTCTTTCCTTCTTTTAGTGCCAACCAAGGTACATTGAACAGGTAGTATCAGTAGAGCAGCTGATTTGATTTATTTTCAAATTATTTGGTCTCGAAAATGTCAAATATTTTTAATTTTTTCTCACAAAAATTCTGAATTGTTAAAATCCATTTGCATGTGAAACCTTTTCCCATACAAAACAAGCGATTGAATAGCAGCTTTTGGAACGTTCGCCCAACTCGGCAGCACGACCGCTGATTACTGGGCCTTGCAAAGGATGGATCAATGCTTCGAGAAGCAAACAAATTTACTAGGAAAGAAAGTTGCATCAATTTTTATTTTTTCCAATTTCAATTTTTTATTTTTTATAATTTTTTGTATTTCACATGGCACGCTTTGATTTAGAAGAAAAAAGTTTTTGACACATTCGATACCAGAAGCAACAACAAAATACACGCAAATGTTGTTTTTGCTCTACTGATACTACCTGTTTAATGTGCCTTGGTGCCAACCATGATACAAAAAAAAGAAGGTTGTTTCAATTTTAATTTTTTTGACATAAACTGTGCTTACTGACATTTCTACTTTTCGTAAATTGTTGAACTAGCACTACCACCTAATCAAATAATTATTTTGGAATTTTTAATATTTTTTTAAGGAATTTTTATTTTATTAAAAAGTAAGTTGTAACACACGAGGTAAATATACTTACATGATTGTTCGTATTAAAAGAGCTGCGTATTGATTTAAATTGCTATAAATGTAAGGCACACCAAAAATGTAGCATTACCTTTTACATGATATATTATATGCAGTTGGTCCTTTAAGAAACTAAGTAGGATGTTGCTTTGTTTCGGATTCTAGGGAAGCATACTCACTCTACTCCTGCTGGTATCGCGTTTCGCTCTAATTGGGCGCATCCGTTCCTCCGGTTGAAATCTTTCGCGGAAAAGTGCCCGGATCAAACAAACGATACTTTTGGTAACGCATTTCCAGTTACCATGCACGCGGATATCCACTTTTCCCGCATATGTGGTTCCGCCGGGAGTCGAAAAAACTGTATGTTAGTTTTGTCGCAATTTATTCTGTTATTTTTGCAGCTCCTAAATATGCAGCTCATCTTACTAAAAAACAATACAAAAAATTAACAACCGTAAATGCATATTTTATGTGACTGCAATGTAATGTTTCAATTACCTTCCGTTTTATACTCACTATCGCTAAAGGCATTAATTTCTTTTAAATAATTGTATTTTTTTTTTTTGAGGTAGGTAATCAATCACTTTTTTACTTTTGTCAAAGAATATGGTAGCTCGATTTCAAAAGAAAATGCCAAAAGCACAGTTTACGTCAAATGGGAGCAATAGCGGCTAAGAAAAAGTGAAACTACCTTTAAATATTGTATCATGGTGCCAACATTATTGATGCTTGCATTAATAAATCATTCTGGTTTGCTGTAGACTTCGACAGATCCGTCGCCTTCCTTCATTTACTGCGATCAGACATGTCCAAAAACAGCATTCGAGAACGTTCACAGGTTGATGAAGGTTAAGCCACTTGTTTCAGGTTTTTTTTGTTTCCTATGTCCACTCTGCCAAAATTTTATTTGATCATATTTTTTTATTTTCACTTTTATGGCAACATAGATTTTTTAAAAGAAAAGTACTGATAAAAATAAAATATTTCACACAAACAGTGTTGAAATTTAGAAATTCCTGCCTGTATTTTGTTTGTAAGTCAAATATTAGTGGCATTGTGCTACTATGATAGCACGGCCGAGTAATCTAGTCAACATATGTATGTGTAGTAGAGGTTTACGCCGACAGGCTTTGAGGCGGCGGCGTGGTCAACTTCAAAAATATTCGGCGGCGACGCCGGCGCTACTGCTCATAAGGTAGATTTCAAAGACCCATGAGGCTACTAATCTTATCAGATCCGATACTACTACTATTTAAATTTAAAGAAATAAAAAAATTTTAAAAGTTTAGTTATTGGGGTAATTTATGTCGCTCTAAATAAATGTTTACAATAATCTTATCAACCGTTATGTTAAATTACGGAGTTCTTACGATTTTTTGCGGATTACATATTGAAAACAAGGTTAGTCTACTTTTTTCCAAAAGTTTAACCCATCAACTCGAACCAGAACGGGCCTTCTTGACCCACTGTTGAAAAAATGGCTTATAGATGGTTAAAATTTACACTAAAATAAGAAGCTCCAAATTTTTCTAAGGAGAACCGAATGTAATGAAAAATAATACTAATGTTTACCATAAAGAGGGAACTTTGACTCTGTGTAGAAAACATTGCGATGCGAGGGAGCAAAACCTTCCTGGGGTTTGACCACCACTAAGGAATGCTAAAGTAATTTTCACACAGCCACCTAGTACTTGTATACGTATGTGGGACCACAGAATAAAATAACTTACGAATACAAATATTAGCAAAAAATGTGTTTGTTTAAAATATTATCTTTGTTTTATCTCCAATAATTGAGGAGTTCGATGCAAAGAGGACGCTTCTATTAAAACTGCTTTCTGAGATATTGGCGTTAAAGTTTTTGATGTGTTATAACTTCCTTGTTGTTGTAGTAGGTTTATAAAAAAGTAGTATTGTTGTAGGATTGAAAAGAATTGTCGACTGCGGAAAAAAATCGATAGATTACCAGTATTCGGCCCCAATTTAACTGTAATAAACGCTTTCGTCGAAAAATATGTTACCTATGTTTTTTCTGAGTTACTTTTTGTTGGAAAAAGAAAGGAGATCATATTCTTGTCCAGTGGCCCAAATTATGTAAAAAAAAACTAATTTAAAAGTGTAATTTTCATTTCGTAAAATTGTGTTTTTATACAGGTAGTATTTAGTTCCTCCAAACGATGTATTCAATGTACATATGTACATCATGAAATTTTGTACAAAATTCCGTAGGCGCCGAACGCCGCCGCCGCCGCCGCGGCGCCGATATTTTCGTAACTCGGCGGCGGCGCGGTAGGAATGACACAAATCGGCGGCGGCGGCGGCGTGGCTCGGCGGCGTACACCTCTAATGTGCAGTAGTCGAAAAAATGATATTAAAATTTTTACAAGTTTTTAAATACTATTTTTGTTGTTATTTAATTTGGTTAGCTTTTTATAGTTCATTCTTTACCAACATCCGTATAAATACATACAAGTTTAAAGACAGTTCACACGATAAGGAATTTGCCGATATTCGGTGCAAATCGTTTCCCAATTGTGTGATTACCCAAATATTATTCTTTATCCCAATCACGTAAAATAATTTGTTGAAATTTTTCAATACCAGATTACTGTATTGTACCAAGCTTTTGACTACAAAAAAAATCAAATTTTTTTTATTTTGTACCAATAGACCAATATAAAAATGCACAACTCTGTACAAATGTACCAATCGAGTGACACTGCCTTAAAAATTCCTGCAATTAAAAAAAAATCAACGAATTGTAAAAAATTCGATTTTTTAATTAGATTCTTAGTATCGGCTACATCATTGAATTCTAGTAGAATAAAGTACAAGTTTCAAATGGCTTGATTTTTTAGAATTTTTAAAACAGCTCGATATTTGTACGAAAGTTTGTTGAATTTTTTGATATTGCACAAAGTTGGTAACTTGGATTTGCATGGGTGTTGTCAAGAAAAAAATAACCAAAATTAAATAACAACAAAAATGATACGTTAAAAATTGGCAAAAAGAACAGCTACAACCTACAAACATATCAAGCTTGATGTTGATAGAAAGATAGAGATTTTTTGTTAACACGCAGATCCCATAAGATAGATCGTGTCAGCTGACACGTTCTCCGTTTTTACGTCCGTGGGCAACTGCGCTTTAACTCAATTTCCAAGCACGCACGCAGCCACGCAAGGGCCCTTAGCTTTCGTTGCGTTTCAGACTAACTTTATTTATGTATATATGCCAACCACGTGGCAACGCCGTTGTTTGTTCCTTAAAATTGTTTTTGCATTTATGTAGTTGTTTGTTTACGTTTCGTGTCGATAAAAACATGGTTGCATTTCTCATATTTAAATATATACAAATGTAAACTAAACAAACATATGCAAAAACACGTTCAAGCAACAAGCTATTGCAACTTTTTTGGCATACTTAAATAAGTTGCGTTCCAGCAGCAGTACGATTTGCAGGTTTTGCAGGATTTAGTCCGCAAAGTGTTCCAGTCGACAAATTTCCTGTAACTGAAAGCAGTTTCGTGAGAATAAACTATGCTTACTCTCAGTTAGAAGTTTCAGGATTTAGTCCAAAGTGTTTCTTCCTGCAAATTCATGAAAACTGTGAAATGAAGAGCAGTGTTGCAACACGTAAACAACAAGTTAAAGAGCTGATGCAATTTATAGGAAATATTTCTAGCAGAGTAGAAGGCAATTGCACCAAAATAACGAAATCTTTTGAGAAGTAAAATTTTGTGTGTAGGAATTTTTACCTGAATAAATAATTCTGTAAACAAACATATGACATTTATATACTTGCAGGAAAAATGGTTTTTTGCGTTCCAGCAGTTTTTCTCAGTTCTTCTCTCTTGTGAGGGATATTTTGCTTTTTGACAGTTCAACATGTTTAAGTCCAAAAATCGCTGGAACGCACCTATTAATTGAATTTGGCCCTTAGCAGGGTAGCCAATTCATTTTTGAGAATTCCCTGATTTCAATAATGAAATTCCCCGATTTTGCCTGAAATTTTGTAAAATTCCTCACATAGGACATCGTTTTCTTTACAAAAAAAAAAATATTTTTAAATATAATTCATCTATGTATACATAAACAAACCATACATGGTTGAGGCGGAAATGCCTCTTAAATGTATGCTTTAATATTGATACTGAATTAAGAAACGTGCTAAGCAACAGCTTAGGAATAAGACTTATGTACATATCTATGTACATCAGTGTCGGACAGCCCCCGTAGGTCCGCCATTGACTGACACTTAGTTGAACCCCCAAAACCCAGCCGCTGGATCCGCCACTGATGTACATGAATATATTAGGACTCATACAAGGAAGAAGGTAAAGTTGAATATGTAGAAAATATATAGGGATAAAGGCAAAGATTAAAATAAAGNGGTGCATGCAATGCCAAGTATGCATAACAGAGCCTTAAGACTTATGTACATATCTATGTACATCAGTGTCGGACAGCCCCCGTAGGTCCGCCATTGACTGACACTTAGTTGAACCCCCAAAACCCAGCCGCTGGATCCGCCACTGATGTACATGAATATATTAGGACTCATACAAGGAAGAAGGTAAAGTTGAATATGTAGAAAATATATAGGGATAAAGGCAAAGATTAAAATAAAGTAAAGAACCAAACCCTAAAGACAAAAGGCAAGGTAAATTTATATACTTAATATAGTAGTAAAGGTGTGGAAGAATATGTAGATGAAGCAAATAATGAACATATCGATCTGGATGAAAGTCAAGAAAATGATAAATTAAAAATTGACAACGTAAAAAAAAGGAAAAAAAGAGAGTTGTGTTGTGTTGTGTTGTTTTGTGTTGTGTTGTGTTGTGTTGTGTTGTGTTGTGTTGTGTGGTGTTGTGTTGTGTTGTGTTCTGTGGTGTTGTGTTGTGTTGTATTGTTTTGCATTGGCTTCTATTGTGATGTGTTGTGTTGCTTGGGTTGTTTTGTGTTGCGCTGTGGTGTTTTGTTTTGTGTTGTGGTGTGCGGTGTTGTATTGTGTTCTATTGTTTAGTATTGTATTGTGTTGTGTCGTATTGTTTTGTATTATGTTGTATTGTGTTTATTGTATGGTTTTATATTGTGTTGTGTTGTGTTATTTTGTTTTGTTTTGTGTTCTATTGTTTTTTGTGTTGTATTGTGTTGTGTTGTTTTGTTTTGTGCTGTGTTCTGTAGTGTTTTATTGTTTTTTATTGCGTTGTATTCTGTTGTTTTGAGTTGTTTTGTGTTTTGTTGTTATGTTATGTCGCAGTTTTCATATGTCTGGAAATTACCGTTATATGGGAAGTGGGCGTGGTTACAGTCCGATTTCGCCCGTTTTCAATACCAACCTACCTTGGCTTAATGGAAACTTGCATACCAAATTTCGTTGAGTTATCTCAATTTTTGCTCGAGTTATCGTGAACACGGATGGACGGACAGACAGACATGGCTATCTCGATTCGTTTTGACTGTTACAAACAACCTTTATGTGAACAAAATTAATATACCCTTCTGCGCAAGTGCGCTCGGGTATAAAAACAAAAACAAAGATGCGTAAAGATAAATGCAAAAATTAAGATCAAAGTGAATTTATATATTTTACTAATATAAGGGCGTTCGTGGGTAACAGCGCTCTAACACTTATTTTTCCTCTTCCAGCGATAAGTGTCCGTGTCCAACAGTAACGGAAAAATATATGCAAATAACCCTTTCTCACTGAGAGGAGCACACATTTACGAAACATAAACCACCTGTTCTGTTTTTTCTCTTAAATATTGACGGTTGTTTTGGGACACTTTCAAAGTGGAGAGGGATATTTTCGACCTCTACTCTCAATTTAACTCAACTCAGCTCAGCTCAGCCCACCTCAATTCCCCTTAATTATAGTGGTTGAATTTCAACCGTTGGGCGAACACTAGTATCTTAAAAGAGGTAAGAAAAGGCAGCATCAAATGTGTATATATTAGAGCTGTCAAACTATCGATAGTCCAGTCCATCGATGTTTTACGATAGTCTTAAGGGTGACTATCGATAGTATCGGCCCATTTCATATGTTTTTCTAAATCAATTTATTTTTCGTTATCTTGCTTTTATAAATTTGTTTATTTTAGCGGCTCACGGTTGCATTTTAGAATCTAGAAATATTGCTAGAAATTCGTTCACCGTGCAAACAGTCAAAAAGCGATTTCACAAATTTTCCCTGCAATTCGCCTTTCGGAAATAAAAAACTTTCTTTCGAGAAACACTATATATGCAAGGTCTCACTGCTCATGAAACTGCTTTCTGAAATTTCTCAAATTGACAGTCTTTTGAAATATACTGCATTGCCACGTCTGACACGCTCTTAAGACGGCAATGTAACCTCTGCCATTTCCACGTTTAAAATAAAAAATGGCGCTTTTAGAAATAATGCCATGAACCAACTAACGAAATCACCAGCATGGCAACCGTGCATTTGTAATTGCATTTTAGGAAAAAAATAATAGTTGATAACGTCATTTTTAAATCGGTTGTTTCATTAACACACATGGTTTCATTCCGTTTCATTCACATGACAGCGAAAAAATTACGTCACTGCAAAAAAAATACTTTTTCTCGCACTCCGTCCTGGGTGTTCTTTATTCGTTAGTCCATGAAATAATGCTGCAAAGTTTTGTTCTCTTTGAACCAATACATCATTTTTTAATCGGTTGTTTCATTCACACACATGGTTTCATTCCATTTCATTCACATGACAGCGAAAAAATGACGTCACTGCAAAAAAAATACTTTTTTTCGCACTCAGTCCTGGGGGTTCTTTCTTCGTTAGTTCATGAAATAATGCTGCAAAGTTTTGTTCTCTTTGAACCAATACGCGCAAATGTCAAAAGCGCTAGGAAAGAGAATACGCTACCGATGAAACGATAGTGGCGATAGTGGTAAAACTATCGATAGTTATATCATGTGACCAGACTATCGATACTATCGATAGTATCATCGATAGTTTGATAGCTCTAGTATATATGGAATCAGGGAAAGTTAAATCGTGGACATTCTTAATCTAATATAATCTATCTCTTTAGCAGAAAAAAGGCATTTTCCATAAAATACGTTCCCTGTTTATTATACTAGAATTGAACGAGCTATAAAACTGGTGTGACATTTCGACTTACACCTAATTCCTCACGAAAAAACTTCCCATGTAAACTGATCTTTCCCAAAAAAAAAAAACAGCCCATTCCCCGATTTCCCACGTTAACTTAAATTCGACGCAAAAACTTATAAATAAAAATTATTTATAAGCTTTGGTAAAAATTGTTATCAAACACTCGAAAAAATATGAATTAGAGTTTGTTTTATCTTGTAAGCATACTTGCTCATCCGTTGTTATATCCTGGGAATACTGTTTATAGTTACTGATTAGATTTTTCCTATTTCTTTCAGTTTGTCGGCAAGCCAAATTTAAATGATCCACGGCATGGTCTCATCTTCCGATCGTTCTTGTACCTCTTCCAGTTGATAAAAGATCGCAAGGATGTCAACTATGTGCTAAAGGCGTCTTTCCTTGAAATCTACAATGAACGTGTGAGTATTCCCTTCAAAGGATGGTCATGGAATCAATAAAATTTAAGCAAAATATTGATATACATAGGGCCAGTTTCTCAATGTCTGGTTAACACTATAGTTATAACTCCAGGTTAAACATCGTTAACGACCTTATCGACTCCCTGTTATAAGTTATGAAGTCGTTATGTTTAACCTGTAGTTAGTGTTAACCAGACATTGAAAAACCGGCCCATAGAGATATATATATACACATGCGCATGCGGCCGCTCCATATTAAACATAACAAAATTGCCAACCGTCCCGTTTTCGGCGGGACTATCCGGTATTTAAGAACTATGTCCCGGTCCCGGTACAAAACATGCTTTGACGCAAAATGTCCCAGGTTTTGGCAAGAAAAAAATTTTGACATCCCGTTGTAAAAAATTTAGGACTCTTAAAATATGTATATTTTACAAATTCTATTTACTAATCGACACTATACGCCGTATTTTGTTTGCTACCACGATTTCCTGCAGACTGTTTCATTTATAACTAATGCAATAAACATAATGAGCAATGCGGTGGCGCCGTGCATGCAGCTGTTTGCTAATAGGAGTGTACTCGTACCTAAAACTATTAAAAATTTTAGACAACGTTCACCGGTTTTGTGTTCTCGTACCCAAAAAACTTGCAAAGTAGGGGAAATTGGGAGAGCATATGGAGGAAAATATAGTATTTTTGAATTATTTATTGTTAATTTTATTATTCTAGCATATACTACATATATAACGAAAAACGAAGTAAATTTATCAAGCGCAACGTTGGTTGGGTTTATTTTTAGTTAAACCCCTATACTGTAATCCGATCGTAACTAGCAACGGCACTGCCAGCTAAAAACGTGAAATTCGAAGTTTTTAATCAGCTGCTTTGGCAGAAACAAATCAAAATAAATATATTCGCAAGTGAATTAAAATATTAGTTTAATCATTATTTGAAAAGACTTTTCCTTAATTAAGTAAAATACAAAGGAGTCGGTGGCCTGTGCACTTTTGTTCCAGGAGGAAGAACAGCTAACAGTTGCATTAATATACAAAGGAGATTGTTCTAATCCATTTAGCTTAAATGATAAAATGTAAGCTCCCTCTTTTTAAGGGCCTCCATTTCACTAGATATTGTGCCGCTTTAATTCTTGCAACGCTTTCCCGAAATTCCACCATATCCCCTTTAGCTCCTTTTACAAAGCCTCGACCAATGTCCGGCCTTTCGCTCATGCATTCCACCAGTTGTTCGTATTGCGAGCGATTGGTTGTGATCCTCGACCTGATAATTTGATAAACATTTAATAATACATTGTTTTTCTATTCACACTTTAACTTACATTCATATTTTTGCGTTTACACACTTTACTTTATTGATATTTTGAAACAATTTGTTTCCCTCCGACACGAGTTGCTATTCGTACAAAATTTCCGACAAATACATAAAAATGACAGCTGCGTCGGATTCAGGAATATCAACATTACGAATTTCGAAGATAGCCTACGAATTTCGAAATTACGATACGACAACTCGGATTTCAGCATACCAATTTTACGATTCGTAGCAAAATCGAATCTACGACAGATTACAGCATAGGGTTGTTAATTTACTATTAAACTCCCGCTTGTTTACTTTAAAGGTGCTGACTATGGTTGCGATCTGACGTTTTTCGTTTGTACCATACATTTCCTTTAAACATACCAAAATAAATTAAAATATAGCATGCTGAACTGTTTTTTGCTAACGTAGTCACTTTTGGTAGGTTGATTGTTGAAATGAAAATTTTATGATTTTAAAGGTAAATTTTTTGGGATCAATGAGCTTCTGGGGAGGAGCTTCTCTTATTTATGAATGCGTCATCATGTGGTATCACAAATAATTTTAAGAAAAATAACTTATTTTAAAAAGGTTTCTCTTACCCCAAGAAATTCAATTGCCAAATTGGGAAAATGTACCAAGCAGAAAATAAATTGTTTAATGAACCACCAGTGGTAACTGGGGAAATGATCAGCTGTTTCGAAGGTTGCAAGTTTTTGAAAATTTTGCGTTCTCGTACTTATGTGGATATTTTGTCTCTTTGAGAGCGAATGCTGCTAAAATCTAAGAATTTTTGCTGCTGGATAATTTTTTCCGCTCAATACGAGTTAGTTAGAGTTTTCATATCACTTTGCATGGACCTTAAACTCATTTGAGGCCTATGGTTTCAAGGGAAATCGTTTTTAGAATTTTCCGGGGATTACGTTTCTACTATACCCGTTGACGGAAAAAAATCGTCTCAGGCTAATGCATGATACAAACAGTGTTGCCAGAAATTTTGTATAGCGCATCCCCATATCGAGCCGCAATTATCCCCAAAAAATCCCCATTTTTCTTTTAAATCCCCTTAAGTAAGAAATAAAAAAATATGTATTCTCATTTCTGTTACTTCAGTTTAATTACAGTTTCGAATTCTTTTATATTACAAATTTTCACAGTTGTATATGTGTACATATATATGTGATCATTTGGTTATTTACGTATAGCGGTTGCTTATTTTTTATGGTTTTTGGAGACTATTTAACAACATACCTTCGGCCCAAGGTTCCTATTCCCATTGCTGTCTGTAAGTTCGTCAATTTCTTTTGTGCGCTTGCCACTTTGTAAAATTCTTTTTACACTAAGGAAATCAGAAATATATGCAGTCCACTCGGTAAATGCCAATCACAGCGATCCTTTTACAATTTGGTGTAATGAAGTGAGAGAAAATTGTGTGTTCAGCCAAAGCAATTAAAACAGGCATTTTTCCACGAATAATAAAGTAAGAAAATCTTTGTTTGAGAAATTTTTAAGGGCAGGCAGTAAAATATATGTATTTTAATTTCAATATGAATATTTTAAACCAAACAAAAATCGCCATCAAATCCCCACATCCCCAAACGAAAAAATCTATCCCCAAATGGTTTCAGAAATCCCCAAAATGGGGCGAAATCCGTACATATGGCAACTCTGGATACAAAACCATTTGATTTTAATGAAATTGGGACATTTCATTAAATTCATGCTACTTGATCACGAGCAGTAATATTTTTTTAAGCAGAAGATTTCATTAGTCCACTCAGAGATGTCGAATATTATGAACCTGTATATTAATGCATAATTTCAAAAATGAGCTTGGCGAAGTTTGGTTTCAGAACGGATGAAGAAAGTGATTAAAATTATACTTATGCTAATTGCTTATCGGAGAGCGGTCTGCACAAGCCGAATTCAAGTTTTTGCATACATTGAAAATTTTAAATTCGAAATTTCGAATACGCTAAGCACAAAGCTTAATTTTTTGCAAAATCTGACGAGAAATTTAAAAGTAAATTTTGACAAAATTACTGAACCCTATTAGTATTCTTAAAAATTTTTAGCAAAACAAAAATAATTTTTCCCAATTTGTTTTTGTTTTGCATGTTAAGTTATAAGAACAATTTATTCACATGGAATTGACGATTAAAAAGGATTTTATTTGTAAAGAACATTCTTTAGAATTAGATTTTCAAATCGCAAGATTGCATTCAAAATAAGAAAATTAAAAAATAACAACATAATGCTCTCGTGTTTTTTATTATAAAATAAAAAGAACGATTCCAATGAAGTCTCCTTTAACATTATACATTTTATATATTTTTAATGAAAAAAGGTGCGAACCACGTAAGTAAAAAAATTACCAAGCACTGATAACGATTTTTGTGTTGAAATATTATTAAATTGGTATAAATGTCCGATTTATTGCTTTAATATTATCAAGGTGGCAAGGCCGTTGAGAATACTCACAATTTATGAAACTTTTAAAAATTGTATTATCCGTCAAAAGTTGTTTATTGAAACTACCTTCTTCTTTGTATTATGAGCTAATGTACTTACCTATGAAATTTTATACTGTTTTGTTGTTCTATGAAAATTTTTATGTATCTATGAAATTGTATATTGTTTTGTTGTTCTCAATAAAAAATTTCAAAACAAAGCATTGAAATTTATGTCGTTCAATCTGCTATGTTACCTATAAATTTTTCTAATAAATACTACGTTCAAATTGACCCCATTTAACTTGTTTAATGAAAAAGAGCTTTTTGTAAAACACAATCGTCCACATTAAACATTTGGAGTCAACGATGACGGTTGTTTAATTACAAATAAAAATTCATAAAAAATATTCTAAATATATACACTGCCGGAACAAAGTATTGGCACAGCAAATTTTTCATAATATATGCAACAATTTTCATTCTAATATTTTTCCGCTAATTTCGTATAAAAATATGGTTCATTCTATAACAAAAAACATAAAAATATAATTCCTAAACTTTCTGCAAAACTCGCGAAAATTCAACAAATTTACATGAAAATTTTCAACTTTTTAATCAGATTTTTTTTGAGTATGCAGATCTGCCCAATTAGATCTATTATAATAAGGTGCAAGTTTTAAGTAGCTAGGAATTACCGTTTTTGGCAATTTTTTCCCGCATTCTCTTCCATACAAAAAATTTTTTCGAAAATATGTACTTTAAATGGGAAAAATGCAAAACACCTCCAACAAAAAAAAATCTCAGAAATCAACGCGATTTTTGACTAACTGCGAACTTGCATTTTTTCTAAAATTTATTGGGCTACAAAACTGCATACTCGAAAAATTTTCGCGAGTTTTGCACAAAGTTTAGGAATTATATTTTTATGTTTTTGTTGTTGAATGAGCCATATTTTTGTACAAAATTGGCGGAAAAATATTAGAATAAAAATTGTTGCTTATATTGTGAAAAATTTGCTGTGCCAATACTTTGTTCTGGCAGTGTAATTAATTAAAAAAAAATCCTGACGTTAAAGAGGAAAACTAAAAACGCAGTTCTACCATGGTGGAATAATACCAGGTGAAGTAATTAGAGTGAGAAGAAAGAGTTTACACTACCTTATTTTAAGTGTTCGCTCCTTAGATTTTTTTAAAGGCTTAAGGCCAGAAATATTAAAAAGAATTACCCTTTTTGACTACAAAGGGGGTAATAATTTGAGGTATTTTATTTAATACATATACATACATAATATTAAAAACTACTTTTGAAATATCCCTATTTGAAAAATAAAAGAGCCATTTAAATTAACTAAGCATCATATATTATTTTTTATTCAAATTAGATATGTAGAAGCTAAACAATTTTGTGGATTACGCTTGTATTTAATATTGAAAGACAAACACTAACAATAAGCAAGAGCTTTAAGGATTTACAGCCAATGTAATAAATAATAATTCTTCTTCTTCTTATTTGGCGCTGTAACCGCCTAATCTATTTTGGCCGAGTTCAACAAAGCACGCCAGTCGTAGGGATAAATCGATACCAGCAAGGTATTACTCAAATCAGTACTTATACTTGTATCAAACAAGGTATCGGTACCTACTCAGTATGGGAAAGGTATCGAGTACTTGTACATAGATCTACGATTTGCAGATTTTTCAAAGTTATTGAATTTTTTTCACAAAACATATGCATTTTTACAAGATTATTTATCTTCTAAAATTTTTTCACACAAAAACAATAGCATACATTTTACAAGATTAATAGATAAAGTTTTTTCATATAAAATAAGTTTAAGAAAATAACCCCTTTTTTGTTATATTTCACCAAAAAAATCAACTTTTCCAAGTGTTTTCCTGAAATGCATGTTTTGAAATTCGAAACTTTGAACTCGACTCGATTTGCCAAATATTTTTTAATTATATCTGATGAAAAGAGTGAATATTCTAATTGAAAACCGTAAAAGAAGCAACAGCGATATGATTGAAAATTTTTGGGTTAAAAACCATCGAGAAAATTATCGAAATCAACACAACAAATTTGACGGTCTCATGTTTTCTTCACGCTGAAATAAATATCGAGCCCTAGCCGTATCGTTATTTGGAAATCTGAAAAATTGGAATATAGAAGATATTTTCCTAACAAAGACAAAACTTATTTACACATAAGGTGGTGTGGTATTTTATATGTTGGCCGAATCCAATAAAGCACGTTAATCGATTTCCTTCTATGCTGATTGACGCCAACTGATGCCAAGTCCTTCTCTAACTGGTATTTTTATCCTCTGCCACCACCAACGGCCGCAGCGCTTCTCATAGATTTACAAACATTTTTTTTTTTTTAATTTTTCATAAGTTGTTTTTAAATCAAAATTTGAGAAACCGCTCCTGAATTTTGAAAAGTAAAATTGTCATTCTGAGTACATTCTCTTATCGGATCTCTCTTTTTTTCAATATTTCGGCACTCTGATGTTGGGGAATGTACTCTGAATGTACTAGCAATATAGAAGTATTACATATATGCTTATAAAGGACCAAATCAAAATTGCTCAACCGGTTACAGCGCCAGTGAAGAAGATGAATAAAATAAAAAAATTACAAAATGTGCAAAATTGAGCAACGGTGTCTTAAAGCACATTTAATGCAGAATAGATTTCATGTTTTGTTTTTGTGATGTGAGATGGCACACAGGAGTACTGCAAACCAACAGCGAGCACAATTCATAAATATTAACGCCTGATTCAATAAAAGATGTCGAAACATTTAAAGCAAAGGCTATTTTGAATTATGCTTTTCTATTTTTTTTTTATTTTACTGCATCTTATTAATAAGAAACAAAAGCCATAAGCAAAATATTTGTTATTTTCTGGAAAAAAATATTGAATTTTACTATACACCAGACTTGTAAATTTCAAATGCAACTATTTGAATCAAAATGAAATTGTGACCACAATATTGCGGCAATTGCTATAATATTTTACAAACAGTTACCTTAAATACTTTATATTTTGGCTATTAGCATCAAAAATTAAAAATCCAAAGTTGACTTTTGGCCGTTTTTGAACGCCTTTTGACCCTCTGTGCGTCGTATAAGTGTAGTATCTATATTATGCGAATAATAACTCATAATTCCGCATGCAAGTACATAATAATATTAAATTGGCCATTACACAATGGTCGCGTTCATAAGACGTAGCTGTTTAGCTCATTTGCTACGAAACTGCTGGCAACTGTTGAACCCAACAATTACGTCTTAGAAACGGCTTGATGAATATGCTGCCAAATGAACAGCTGATAAATGTAAACAAATGAAATTGCAACAAATAGAGATAGTTGCGCCGATACTATTTAGAATTCAATGCTGAGCGGACGCCGTGTTGAAAAAATCGTTCAATGTTACAATGAATTAAACAGTGTAAAATTATATAGAAAACATCTTAAAAACATATATTTAGAAACGTTGTATTATTATAAAATATTTTAGTTACTTTATCACGTCAGTAATATGAAGTATAACAAATTTGTTTGCAACTGCCACCTAACAAAGCGGCGTTAAATTTAATATAAGCGGCGTAAGTCTTTTCGATCAGCTGTTTAGACTAAGCCCAACACGTTGTGTTCAGGTAGCGTAAAAATTTTCCGCTGGAAAAAGTGGCGGAAAGTTGCCAACTGTTGGGCTGAGCGTAACTACTCAACTGTGCGTTTCTAAGATAAACAGCCAACGGTTACCCAACAGCTACGACTTATGAACGCGCCCAATATGTTAGTGTTTGGCCGAGCTTCTCCTTTGTGGCATGCGCGGGGCACCTACTGTTTTATGCGGACTCGGAACGGCGATTGTATTTTTATGAGAAGCTGTTTTTCGTGGCAGAATACACTCGGAGGTTTGCCATTGCCTGCCGAGGGCTGGCCGCTATTGGAAAAAACATTTGCCTTTCCTTTTATACCCGAGCGCACTTGTGCACAAGGGTATTATAACTTTGTTCACATAACGGTTGTTTGTAACAGGCAAAACGAATCGAGATAGATATAGACAAATGTATACATAAATGATCAGAATGAAAAGAGAAATCGATTAAGCGGTGACTGTCTGTCCGTCCGTCCGTCCGTCCGTCCGTCTGTGCACACGATAACTCGAGTAAAAATTGAGATATCTTAACGAAACTTGGCACATGCACTTCTTTTGGGCGTAGGACGGATGGTATTGAAAATGGGCGAAATCGGACAATAACCACGCCTACCTCCCATATAACGGTAATTTTCAGAAATACGAAAACTGCGATATTTTAGTAACTACAGAAGATAATTGACTCAAAATTGACATTTAGAATAACTTTTAGACGAAAAATAAGAAAATTAAAAATTTTTGAAAAATGGGCGTAGCCACGCCCACTTATAGTTAACTTTGCACAGTTGTTGGCCTTGACATCACCTACGAAATGACTGAAAATTTTTAAAATCGGACAATAACCACGCTCACATCCCATATAACGGTAATTTAGAGAAATACGAAATCTTCGATAAATCGGTAAATATTGAAGCTAGTGTATTCAAAATTGATGCTTGCAACAATTATTTAACAAGAAGTACGTTTATGATAAAATTTCGGAAAATGGGCGTGACACCGCCCACTTATGATCACATATATGTATCTCGCTAACCGTTCTAGCAATTTGTACCAAACTCGGTATGGGTATTGTGCTTGCCACACAAAGGCAAACTCTTGAAAATTGTTGAAATCGGACTAAAATTACGGCCGCTTTTCATATAACGGTAAATTTCAGAAATGCTTGAAATTTCAATATTTCGAAATTTAAGGACGCTAATTTACTTAAAGTTTATACACCCCGGCTTAGCATGTAGCGGTAGATTTCGAAAAGGTGGAAAACATATATTTAATACTTGCGCCGGGTATTTAATGTTCGGCTCCGCCCGAACTTAGACTTTCTTACTTGTTTTATGTTAGTCGGAACCTGGGTCTTGCAGTAGTGCGCTCTCCTAACCACTACCTACCATTAAAAACAAACTTTTCACCGAAGAAATTATCTATGTGCTGAGGAGTATATTACTATGCCGAAAATATGTGTTAAATGATATTCCACAACGATCGGAAAGTTACAGAATCCTTTAGGCTGTTACAAAAAACCATTATGTGAACAAAGTTATAATACCCTTGTGCGCAAGTGCGTTCGGGTATAATAACTTCAGCCTAATTCCTACGACAACGGATGGAGGCTGATCGACTTCGCCGCGGCACGAAACATGGTGGTTAGTAGTACCAGCCGCCATCATCGAAACATCCACAAAGCCAGTTGGGTTTCCCCTGATAAAAGAAGGAAGAACCAAATTGAGCATGTTCTAATAGACGGAAGATACGGTTTGAGTGTTCTTGACGTGTGCTACATCCCAGAGGGCAGAATCGACTGGGATCACTATATTGTTGCAGTTAAGGTCCGCATGCACCTCTGTGCAATGGAGAACATGCGTCAGACAACGTGTCAAACGTTCGACCTCGCAAAGCTGCAGGCACAACGGGCAGCCAAAAAATATATGTACATATGACAAAACCATATATCAAACTTCGTAAAAAAATAGAAAATTTTAAAAATTTCTCAGAAAATGCCAAACTCTTTAATTAGAGTTTCTAAAAATATTTTTTGTATACGCTTATATAGCCCCTTAAATTTTCATATAATAAAATTTCCTTCCATGCAAAGTATGCTCGAAATTTTTTTACATGGAAGAAAAAATAATTATTAAATGTCAACGCGAATTCTTAGCCACTTCAAACATACACTTTATAATAATTCTTGTATAATTCTGATTAAAAAATTTTATATTTTTGTGAAAATTTGTTGAATTTTTATAATTGTATAAAGTTTGAAATGTGGATTTATATGGTGTTATTTATATATTGCGCTAGACTTTTATAAAAATGTCCAAGAATTAAATAAACAAAATTAAAATAGCCAAAACTTGGCAAAATGGCACACACCAATTTTTTGTCTGAGTTTATGAACACTAGGGTGACCCAAAAATGCATGTGAAAAAATAAAGTCCAAATTTGAATGCTCTCATCCCCTAGGATTGTTTTATAACCCTATTATATTTATTTCGAGATCAAAAATATTTAGAGGTATGTAGGTCAAAGCGCTCCAAGGTTTCCATTTATTTTATATGGGGGGAAAACAACGATTCGTAGGAATGGCATAGAATTCTTGAAAATCAATGGTTTTATGTTTTTCGTTCGGAAAACTTTGCTTCTCTTCAGGAGACTTCCAATAATAGCCAATTGTTTATTTTACCATTTTCTAGTACTGGGTCCCCATTGTATATTTTTGGAGTTTTTGGAAGACCTATAAAAAATAGTTAATATCAAAAAGCTGTTAAATAAACAGTTGGGTATTATGTATAACTGAACGCCCTCTGAATAGAAACAGAGTTTTTCGATAGAAAAATATCGATTTTCAAGAATTCTTACCATTTCTACAAAAAAGTGCATATAAAGTACATGGAAAACTTTGAGCGCTTTGAGCGACCTCTAAATAGTTTTTGATTTCAGAATAAAAAGGGTTATACTTTTCTTTTATGTGGAACAATCATCCTGGGTGAGAGCATTAAAATTCCGTTATTTGGACCATCCTAATGAACATATTTGCCTTATTCGAAATTCCACCTTCTTGGATGGATGCACTAAACTAATTGATTCACTCCTTCATACATAACTCGAACATACATATGTACGTATGTATGCTCATGCATGCAGGCCAAAATGCATTCACAGCCATTAAATTGCGCAGTCAGTGACCAGAGGGTCATTCTGATATTTGCATTGCCAATTTGCGTGATGTACTAGTGATTCATATACGGTAGCAGAGTGTGCCGTAAAACCATTTTCCATTTGACCACTTTTCCATAACATTTAAAATTCAGTGTTTACATTGGCGGATACACGCCTTGTCACTTCGACATGCAATCAAATTGCAGAGGAGAAATGCAGCCTTGGTATGTGCATGCATATTATGTACATACACATGTTCTTTGACTACGGTAAATTAATGTAGTAAAATTAGAAAAGCGAAAGCCGCACATGTGACAAAGCCGCTACTGTTGCAAGTGTAAAAGCTCAGTTACGCAGGACTTAGACTTGACTTGACTTGGAAATTGGATATCTGGCAAATAAGCAACGCGTGTATGTAGATACCCAAAAAACAACTTCACTTAGAAACTTGGAGAATTATAGATTTTTGATGTTTAAGTTAAATTTCTAAGTTCAAAGAGAGCTGTGAGAGTTATGCTGCCATATCACATTTTTACTTATTTTTAATAAAATTCCTCCAAATATTCAATAAAAAATTTTTTTTTGTATAAATGCAATTTATATGGCAATCAAAAAACAAACCTACATTTATTTAATGGTACTTTTGTATCAATTTTGGGGTAAAAACAAATTAAACTTTTACAAAATGAGAGAATCAAAATAAACAGAAAAGGTAATAGATGACACGCTGAGTAATCTCGTCTAAGTCAAGTCTAAGTCTTACATAACCCAGCTTTAAGTAAATATTACGAGTGCATGATTTCTACATTCTTAAAATCCAATTACTTTTGCGCTTACCACTTTGCAAAGTTAAAACTTCTTAAAAAAATATTAAGGAAAAGTACTAAGCAAAAAATAATAGAATATTCAAATATTTAACTACAGACATTGTTGTTATAACCCTAAAAACTGCTATTTTTGATAGAAGTTAGTACTTCCCTATAAACAAAAAAAATATTTGTGAAATCATTTATAACACCGTGTGACAGTAAATTTTACACAGAAAAAAATCAATATATTCGCGAAACTATGGGCAAAATATAGTAAAACTGTATCAGGAGTTTTTTTAAATGGCTTTTGAAATTTCAAAAATATGGTGATTCAAACAAATTTTACAAAATTTAGTGCAGTGTTGAATAACAATGTGGGTAAATATCAACTAAAAGAGAAAATACTGCAGAATTAAAAACTATTAAATTTTTGGGGCGGAAGAACAAATGGGTACTGAAAATGTTCTTTTAAAATTTTTCGTCGAAAAGACCGGCGGCCGCTGTGTTAGCATTTCGCGCTACCATTCTGCAGGCCTAGGTTCGAGCCCAGTTTCCGACTAACATCAAAAAATAAAATATAAACACGTTCTTTTTCTAATAGCGGACGCCCCACGGTACATAATGGTAAACCTCCGAGTGTATTCTGCCATGAAAACAGCTTCTCATAAAAATACAATCGCCTTCGGAGACGGTGTAAAACTGTAGATCCTTCCCATTTGTGTGAAAATATCAAGGCGCACGGTACAAATCGGATGAGAAGCTCGACCAAACACTCACATATTGTGTAAGCACCAATGTATTATTATAACTATTATATCTCAAGGACTAATGTACACACGACCACATCCTCAAATTTCGTCGTCCTAACTTTATTAGCGTAAAAAAATAAAATTAATTAAAAGCGCACTTTCAATACCTATTAAACTAAAAACGCAGTTTTAGTATATTTGGCCCGTAGTTTAGTGTGTATATAGACTGTTTCTTCTGTACTCTTTTGTTTTTATTTTGCCGCACGGCGTGATAAGAAACCAATGTTTTACTGCAATGTTGGCAAAATCTGCCACTTTTTCTCATAGATCGTTAAAGAATACATAAACTCAAATTCAAGTTATAAAAAACACACAGTATACAGTAATCCAGATAGACAAAACAAAAAATGTAAATATGCTTATTTGACAATTTGTTTGAATGTATTGGTTGATATTTTTTTCACAGTTGTCGTTTTCGTTAACCCAAATTTAAATATTTTCTTATGGCGAAAAATATTTTCAAGTCACATAAAATAAAATAACGGGAAAACAAAATTCCAAGCAAATCGGCGTGAAGCTTAAGCGATTCTGACCTACATAAGGCATACCGTGTTCCGAACACAACTTTGAGAGAATAATAGAGGGCTGACTTTGGAAAATGGTTCGGGCTGGCTTTCCATTACATCGGTTTTTGGGTGTTTTCGCAAAACTATCACTCTTTCACTTTATTAGTAATAGTATTTAACTAATTTGTTGTTAAATTCTTCGCAGTTTCACTAGCAAAGTTTCATATAAAAAAATCACCCATATAGAAATTCTCAGGCCTAAAGATAATATCTCTATTAAAAAAAATGTTGACAAATCAGTAGTTTTCGAGAATAAGGGGTAAAAAATCCCGAGTTTGCTGTATTCTATGTAAGGAGGATACATGTATTTCGTTTAAAACGTTAAATTTTGGAACACAAAAATCGATACTTCGATACATACTTGAATTTTTTGATAGAAAATCGCGCGATTTTTTATTACAAATTTTCGCCTGTGGCGCCTTTTTATAAATATCGATGATACATAATTCCAATTTTTATTAAAATCAATAATTCGCCTGCAGCGCTTTTTTACGTAAAACCGTATCCCAATATAAAATGAAAATTTTCAATAAAAAAACCAACGACTTTTACTACTATTATTTTTACTATTTTCATCATCTGACAGCACCAACATCTGTGTTCATTTCCAGCACTTGCATGTAATCAATGAAATTTGTATGGTGAATTGTGCAACTTTAAGAGTTAATAACTTCTTAATTAGAAGCCTCCGAGGTCCTAAAAAATGTCCTCTATCCTCATTTCTTTCAAATTTGGATCGAATTGAAGAAAATTTTTCCAAATTTAGGTATTTGAACGAAAGTCGGTGCCTTTGGTATAATTTAGGTTAGCATCAAATTTTGGCGAAATCTCCCATGTAGTAATTAACAATATTTTTGTGTTATTATTTTTTTTTACGAATTTCGCTGTTCAAATTTACATTACAAATATATCAACAAACATTTGTGGGTACTTTTGCACCAGTCGTTGCCTATGGGTTAATGACAAAAAAATCCTATACATGCACAATATTTCATGTATTAATTTTCAAATAAGCAAATTATCAATGGCTGGTTTACTGTATACTGTGAAAAAACACAAATATTTTGAATAAATTGTCATTACTAAAACAAATAGTTTCTGGCATGGCAAGACGAATTTATATAAGGTGGTGTTCAAGGCGAAATAATATAAGGTGATAGCAGGAGTACAAAAACAAAAATATACATGTATTTTGTTTTTGCTTTGGCGGCATAAACTGTCAAAATCTGTAAGTGTGTGTAGAAATTCAAACAAAATTTTTCAATTTGATATCAGAAGCCGTGCGGCGAAACACATACACAAAATCAGCTGAGCTAGTAACACCACCTTATATTACGTTCTCATTGAGCCATTAACTCGAGTTTAACGTTTTGAGTTTATGAACAACTGTCAAGCGTTCACATTGGGGTGTTTAAGAAACTCAGAGTTTAATTTGACATTTTTTTGTTTACTTTTTCTTATTCTCATTTAGTCTGTTCCCGTACTACAGGAGTTAACACACACACACATAAGTCTAGAATACCAACCGTTTAGCTATAGAAAAACAAGAAATAAGGATCGATAGAACTTTTTACGCTAATTTCAACCATACCAAATTATTTGGTGCAAATAAAAACCAAAGCCAATAAAAGAGGTTAAAGTTCAACTTAACTATTTCTTATGTGTTTAATATCTCGGAAACTAGTTAACCGCTTAAAAAATTATTGGTGCTAGTTTCAATATAATTTAAAGGCCTTTTATGCAAGGTATATACTATAACCAGTTTTAGAACTAATTTTATATAAACTACATTTGAAAATATATGATTTTATTTTATTTTGTTTTTTAGTATTTCTGGACTAAAAATATAAAAAGGCATATAAATTATATACATACATGAAAGAAAAATTAATTATCTTTATTTTGACGTCATTAGTTTTTTAATAGGTTATGTTGTTCAGAAGATATTAATATTAAAAAAAATCAGAAAATTTAACTTTTACCATTGATATCTTTTTTATGTTTTATTTCGCCGGTAATTTTGGTAGGGTTGAAATCAGCACAAACAGTTCTGTCGAGCCACATTTTTAGTTTTTGCATCGCTAGATTGTTGATATTCTAGACTTAATTGAAAAACAATGGAGCGCGCTAAAACGTTACCTATTCTCTGATAGATTAGGTGAAAAATGCAATATTTTCGCATTTAGCCAAATTAAAACACGCTTTTCGCTGTAAAGTGAACTGTGTTGGCAGTTTCAACTCGTTCTTCTTTTCGCTCTATTCTTTGTTTACTTGTGGTACACAAATGTGAACGCCCAGGACGGCGCAATCTTGTATTCTATCATTCTTGCTAACAAATTATACATAGATCCATACTGTCATTGACATGAGTTACAACAAACACATCATTTTGACGTAATGTCCTCCACGCCAAAAAGCTCAGCTGTCGCCCCAAGACCACCTTGCTGTTGCTTTTGATTGTTAGTAAAAGCAAAAAAAATATACATGTAAAGCGAAGAAATCAGCTGATCTAACAACAACACCTTGTATAAATTCTCCTTGGCGAACACTCTTCAGCTGACGACAGATAAAACGCTTGCTTCGCTTTGGGTGACAGATTCGCTTTGACACATAAGATGAATTGTATGAAAATACACAAAGCATGACCAACTCCCATCTCTTTGCGGCAAAAAACATCGGCTTTATGCTTTTCCCAAAGGATTTATAGCGAGATGGGCGCAGTTTTCAGGTACTCACTAACAGGCTAACCTAATATTCCCGCTTGCGTTTTGGTACGCACGCCGTCGAATTTGTTTTTTTGCGTCACCCGAAATTGGCTTGCGTGCGTTTGCATTTGATTTCATTGAGCGAAACGTCAAATCAAAATGTCACGCAGAAAAAAAAAATTGGAAATTGAGTTAGCTTCATACGCACGCCGTTCAATTTCGGTTGGTCCCATACAAGTTGTATGTGCATGAGAAATTTTTGACAGTAAATTGGCGGCGTGCGTGAATATTAGGTTAGCCTGTAAGGAGTGTTTGAGATTCTGCTGCGCGAGGCGACCTACGCCTATAATAAATAATTCGCAATATAATAATATAGCGTTCCGAAAACCAGGCGGCATTCCCAAAAATTCGAGCAACCCAAAAGGAGTCGTGACTGCTGTCTTAATAATGTCGTATTTCGCTACAGGGATTTGGTGGTATGCACGCACCAAATCAATTGTTGAGAACAATGTTTTGCCGTGAAACCGTTGGAGGATATCTTTCTGATCGGGATAGCCATCTCGTATCGTTTGCGAGTTCAGCTTCCGAAAGTCTCCTGTAGTGTGTCAACCACCGGGATCTTTGGGCACCGTGTGGATGGGACTTGCCCATTGACTGCTCGAAGGTCTTATGACAACATGATGCAGCAACAGATTAAAATCTTCTTTTGCGGCGTTTAGCTTCTCACCTGTGAGTCTGCGTGGGCGCTCGTGGTCTGGGGGACCACCACTGGTGACAACGTGGTGCTCTGTGGTTGTTTCACTATCGACATTTGGTGCAGCATCAGGTAGTGTGATCTCTATGTAATCCTTCAGCTGGTTAGCGTAGAATGGGTCTGAGTTGCCTTTGGACAAATTTCGACGTAGGGTGCACGATTGTCGAGATGCTGTGCATTCGTATCAATATATACCAAACTCTGTGCACTTAATGGAAAAGCAATACGTTGAAAATACGAAAACTCCGACGTTTCAGTAATTGAGGACGGTAATTTACTCCAAGTTAATACTTACAAAATTCTTTTAACAATAAGTAAAACTGTTATATTACTGGAATTATAGCAAAGATGTAGTTTTATTACATTTTCTTACCTATATTTGAATTATCAAAATCCCTACCATTTACATTAATACCCATATTGCTGAAATATTCATAAAAATAGTTTTGGCCGGCTAAATACCCCTCTTTGGGTCACCTTAATCAGTAAAACGTGGCAGTAGTTGATTTGTGAAGGTACGGCTCTTGAAACATCCGCAACTTCCTTTAAAGCAGAGACCAGATTATATTTCCCGACGTACAAGCTCCACATCTTTAGTTGGCATTTTGTTCGATGAAATATTCTCTTCATACGTCGATGCGCCCTTTTGTCCGTTATGTTGTAACGATTCGGGGTCACCACTAATGTTTTTATGGCGAAACTTTTGTAAGTTATATCAATAATCTTATAGTATTTTCGGTTAAAAATTATACCCTAAAGCAGTTTTGAAAATTATGTCAAAAAACTGCAATTTATTTTAGAGTCGCTTAGCTTATCATAATATACCATGTAACTATTTGTTACTACGTTTATACGTAAGCTATTTGCAAATACCTAACTAACTGTTTATTCGATGGTGAAAAATTATTTTTTAATATTGCCTGATTATAAAAAGGCAATAATATTATCATCGAAAAAGAAAATAAAGTTAGAAATGGCAACGTCTTGATTATAAAAAGGCAATAAGATGACCATCGAAAAAGAAAATAAACCTAAGAATGCGGCGTCTTGCGCTTATTTGCAAATAGTACCACTAACCAATACTTATTTGCGTGATCTAGTTATTTGCAAATAAAAAATTAACTCAGCGTGTATACGGAAAATTTTACCATTTTGCAAATTGTTATTTGCAGATAATCCGTGCGTATAAACTAAATTTACTAAATTTAGTACTATTTCGCAAAGCGGGCTTCTTTTCTTCCCGTTTTCTGGTGCTTCCATATAACAACCTTTTGTAAGGAAACGAGCCGTACAACACTTTGTATAATTGCATCATGGTTTTCTTGGCATTAATTGCGACATACGTTTTGCGTCTGGCGCTTTTCTGGCAAAGTTATACATGTCACGCAAAACCACAAAGTTCTGTCTGGCCTTCTCTGCCTCTTAATTCCCTTCGCCAAACCGTTCGCTTCCCCAAATTCATTCGCTTCGCAAGTGATAAAACCACCCTTAAGCTTTAATTTGTTATTTTTTGGGTGATTTAAGATTTTTTCAAATGTCTTATCCACACGTTTGTTAGTTTTATAAAAAAAAATAATAATTTTTGCACTAAGGTTCAGTTTCTCATGGCAACTCCCAGCTGCACTTTTCGGAATCTGACAACGTTCAAAGAAAATGTAATAGTATTATTACAGTCATGCACATTTATAAATTCTATAAATTAAAATTTTTAGAGAAATTGCGCATTTACTTTTCGAAGTAGGGTTTATGTTCATAAAGATCATAAATGCTCTTCAGTCATAAAGCATTGTTCACTCAAAATCGGTACGCATAAAATAGGTTATATATATATATTGTTAGCAGGTTTTCAGAAAATAATATTAGGGAGATATATTGAAATAAAGGGAACTATTCTGCTATAGATAGATGTTAGCGAAAGTTTCATATTTTGCTTGGATAAATAAANATATATATTGTTAGCAGGTTTTCAGAAAATAATATTTAATAGATATATTGAAATAAAGGGAACTATTCTGCTATAGATAGATGTTAGCGAAAGTTTCATATTTTGCTTGGATAAATAAATAACAGACAATTTCTTTGATAATAATAAAATTTTTCTGAACACCCGTTCTAGAGACTTGAGTAGTCAACTTGTTCCACTAAACTATCTTCAGTTTATGTTTTTTCATAGTTCGCACATCTCTATTTATTTTGTTTTGAATAAATACCGTGTATTTTTCGATTTGACGTAAATAGGACATATTTTTAAATTGATTAGTTCCAGAACTTTATTCATATATTTGGCTTCAAACTGATTTAAAATTACCTGTGAATAATTAATTTTCTTTAAAACCAATCAAAACTTTACTGAAGGTCTAAAGTAAATGATACAATGGCTTAACACTTTATGCAAGCATATTTCTGGGGTTATATGGCCCATTGTGGAGTCTGATCGCGTTTTAATGAGACTGTTTCGATTCTTTCGTTATTTCATATCCCTTTGACAACAGTTGTCAACTTCTATAAATTTAGTTTTAAGAGGATATCACCCTGTTTCTTTTTAGGTTAAAACCATGATAAAAATATAGTAAGGTAGAACCGCTGAGAGTCACTTTTAAAATTCTTGACGTTTCCAAACAATTTAATTTTTAAATTTACTCACAAACTCACACACACATTTTCATTTTCAATCTCAAGCAACAACAATTTCGAACAATTTCAATTTTTTATTTTCACTTTCATATGATTTTAAAATGTTGGCAAACTTCAAAAAAAAATCATGGCCGACAAATTGAGAGAACGGTTATACCTTGCTATGTTTTTATCATGGTTAAAACTTTTAACGTGGGAGTGGACCGAAGTCAAGTTTTAAACATGTTTTTAGTCATTACTAAAAATACCACATTTGGTGTGAACATTGGGGTAAAGTAAATGGGTGCGGTTTTTGTTATCAAATTTATTTAATCTAACAGAATTATACTAGTGAACCCGGATGGCGCCAAAACGCCAACATTTAATTAAATTTTTTAAACAGGTGAAACCCTATTCATAAAGCTCTAAAAATATTCGTGATTTAAATCATTTCGGAGTGATGAATGGTCTCGCATGGTGTCGATTTTCATGTAACTTCAAAAAATAAAACCTGTGCACATCTATGTAGAATCCGAAATTCGAAATAACGTTGCAGATGTGATGACCTTCAAAAAAAAATAGATGGAGACCCTAATTAAAAGTATTATCAGCCTATAGTTTTCTTAAAACTTTTTCGTTTGACACTAATATTTCGATATTTCATATATGTATCTTTCGTATAAGTAACACAAATTCGACTTTTCAAACAAGTGGTAACCTCTTTAAAGGTATTTTCAAACTAAAATCTTTTGCCTGGCATTGTTATACACATTTCAATTAACTGATGAATTAAGTTGAATTCAGTTTTTTTAAGCACATGGCAACTCTCGTAAATACAGTTTGGAAATAAACTATTTTCAAACCCATTTCGATTGATACCCATCTCTTGACAATCCATATAACTTATTAAATAATTTGAGCTTAATTTTTTCAACAAAAAAAAAACAAAAACAAAGAGTTCAATTCAAAGATTTCTTAACACTCGTTCGTTTGATAACCATATTTTAAAATTTCGTGTAACTAATGTATAATTAAACGAAATACCACTTTCAAAACAGGCGGCAAAAAAAATTATTTTCGAACTAAAATTTCCTTAAATATTTTTCGCCTGACATTGTTATAAATATTTCAAGTAACTGATGAATTAAGTGGAAATTCTTTTTTTAAACACGTGGAAACCCTCCTAAATATAGTTCTTAAATAAAGGATTTTAAACCCATTTCCATTGATAACCATCGGTTAATAATTCATTTAACTTATTAAATATTTTAGTTTGCCCTTTAAACTGGGGCAACCCTCAAACACATTTCATTTGACATCCATGGTTAATATTTCTTATAAAAAATTTGTTCAATTAGGCAACCCTATTCAAAATATTTTCAAACTACTACCTTCTTAAATCTCTTTTGTATGATCCCCATATAGCGATACCTCATTCACTTACCAAGTTCCTTTAATTGAAATTGAATTACATTTTTTTAACATGTGGCAACCCCCTTATACTTAATTAAGTTATAAAGCCTTTTTAAAACCATTTCGATTGATAACCGTATTTAATAATTGATTTAACTTTTTAATTAATTTGAACTCAATTTCTTAACAGGTGCCAACTTTTTTCGAAAAAGTAAAACCTTCCTGAACATCCACACCCTAAGCCCTTTAATTTGGTTTCTCACTTCTGAAAATCGAACGGACGGTGCGGATCTGAGGGCATTGATTAGTAAATAAATTGAGTTTAATTATAAAACAGGTGGCAACTCCTTTCGAAAAAATACAACCAGTTTGCACATCTACAGGACAACCGCTTTAATTTGACACCCCAATTTTGATAATCGAGCGAACGGTGCAGATGTTTTATGCTGCACAAAAAATGCCTTCGCGTATTATATATAAATAGATAGATAGATAACTCTATAAGGTTTAAGTCTTGCCATAGCTTCCATTCGCTGAACTGTGGATAATCGTTTTCCAATTCTTTCGCGCGATCTTCTTCTGATAAGCCGATTTTTTTTATAATTGAGGTAAAGAGCCTTATCCATAAGCTGGTGCGAAATGATTTTTTTTTTATGATTAGCTTACTCTGTTAGTTTAAGCAGAAGGAATCCATTCATTGATTTTTGGAGGAAAATTAGGAGTTTTTGGTATATTTAATTTTAATTTGATTTTTGATCTCGAGAATATCGGATTTTTAACGAATATGTTCAACATTATTTTTTGAGCAACCACTTCCAACGCGAATAAAACTGTCAAATTAAAAGCCAGTACTATGAAATTTAAACCTCATAATGGTAGATCTATTGTCTAACGATCTGCGTTGCAACTTTTTAATACATTCAAACAATTGCGTACCGATTTTAAGTGAACGATGCTTTGCCATTTCTTATTTCAGTACATAAGAAAAATGGTTTGTTTTTTGAAGTTACATATGTATATATGTACATACCTCCATACATTTTACAACGCTTTTATCAACTTGCAATGTTGTGGATCCAGAAACTTTCAATGTTGTGGATCCAGAAACTTTCAATTACTACGTTTATACGCACAGATTAATAGACTTAATTGAAAGCGCATTAACACCGTACACATTTCGCTCTAGTGTTTATACTTACGGCTTTATATCGGCATCAAAGTAACCGTCTTCAAAAGCAAACAAAATAAGCTGTTTTCATTTGACATTTTATAAGTTAACATAATGGAAAGTGATAAAAATCTAGTTTTATTCGGCATTATAAAATCGTGGCAAAGAAAAAGAACGATTATTATTAATATGTAGTTTGACTATTGTCAATTAAATCGAATGCTTTGTATTGCATGCGCTCCACGTTTTTCATTTTCAATTTCATAGATTGTTTATAATGACTTTTGCTAAAATTTCAAAATGAGACGTATTATTTTCT
>NW_016157628.1:33853-36359 GCF_001687245.7 Rhagoletis zephyria | reverse complement strand
AAATCAGCTTTTAAATACTGATGCGATGATTTGGAATTTGAACGGAACAGCTGATCTCCAATTCGCTTTGAGTGAGAGCGGTGTTTATACACTCTTTCTAACTGTCTGGAGAAATAAACTACCGATTTGAAATGGAGTGTGAGCCAAAACACTTCGCTCTTTCAAAGCGAATTGAAATTCAGTTTATACATATGTTTGAATCGCGGCGAAATGAAACTTTTTAGTCCATTTATAAAAGCGTTGTATATTAAAAAGTTTTTTTTTATATTATTTATTTCTTTGTAGATTAATTGCTCATCCTCTTTTGGAACTTTGGTTCCTCTCCAAAAATATCATGAATACTCTTTATCCATACTATTGGGGACTTTAATAGATAATACAGGCGATGGTTTAAATAAACTAACTACAAATTTTGACATTTAGGATTTGACTCTTTTGTATAATTTTTCTCTGTTCAAAGCGAAAAATACTCTTTCAAGGCTCTTCTCGTAGACTTTTTAAATTTGAATATTTACGATCTGAGGATGTTCGTATGACTTTTCTCTATTCAAAGAGGAAATAAGTACTCTTTAAAGGCTCTTCCCGTAGACTTTTGTGGATTTGAATATTTCTGATCAGAGTTTTGTAGCTACGGCCGCTCGCATTTCGTATGCCGATATATTTAGTCATTTTTATATCGACACCACACTATAAATACATACATAGTAAGCAAATAAATTTATAAAGGAATATTCTTTGGCAGGTCATCGATTTGTTGAATCCGGGCTCATCGAAAAAATCACTTGCCGTGCGTTGGTCAAAGAAGTCTGGAGGATTTTTTGTGGAGAACCTTTTCACCGTAGATTGCGAAGAGTTGGATGACCTATTAGCAGTCCTAGAAGAAGGTAAGACAAAGAAAATCAGCGTATAGCAGTTGGTGAGTTATTTAACTTTATAAAAGTTATCCGAGCATAGAAATTTAGAATGAATTAATAAAATATTTAAATGAGTTTACTCAGCTGGAATAGCATCCAAAAACGTCGTTGAATTCATCCTTATCAATGGCTGCATTTTTTTATTCATTCTGAACGTTTGGAATAAACTTTTTTGTTTACTTATTCTTTAGAACGTTCCTGATGATATGTTAATGTATATTTCAAACGCGTTCTGTTTATTCCGGCTGTGAAATGGGATTATCCGGAATGTATAAAGAAACGCAGCCAATATTAATAAGGTGATGGGTTCTATGTAAATATGTAGGCCGTAATAATTTACAAAAATTATTACCTTTTTTTAAAACGATTTTATTTAACTTGTCAATCGATTTTAAACTAACTTCCCGGACTTGAAACTTTCAGGATAGTTCCAAGCACGGTGGCAATGCAATTTAAAATATATATAAACGACCGTTTCTCAACTGTTTGTTCATTTTATCTTCCATTTAAAGACAACGACTGAGCTTTGTACGCTGACTTGGCGGTAGCTGTCAGGAGTCTTAACTAACCACTTCTTCTTAAATGAGAGACATTTCACAGCTAATCTTAAAAGAACCATTAGAGCTTGCTATTCAGAATGTATAAAATAACTTCTCTACTCTCTAACGTAGCTGCGTGTTTCACTGCGCCTTAAATGTCAGCCCAATTCTGAATACTCCCGGGGAGTTTGTTCTCCGGGAATGTAGCATTTTTCTCGAAATTTTGAAGGAGGAAATTCGTACTTCGAAAGAGCTATTTGACACTTTTTTGACAGCTAAAATTAGCATTGAGACCATCAGTTATAAAATATATTTAAAGAGCTTTATGAAGTAAAATAAAAAAAATTCAATCTATGAAGCATTGTGTATTTATTTTTGAGTGTGGGTGTTCGTTAATACCCAACAAGCAAAATAAACTTAAAGAAATTTTTTTTTAAGTTTTCAATTATAAACATTAAGCTTACAAAACGTTGATTTTTTGTTTATAAAACGCTTGAAAGTAAGCGTAATATAATCAAAAAGGAACATTGGTTATACGCGTAGAAATATAAACTTGTAATAAATGTTCAAAAGAAAGCTTTTTATAAGCGTAAAAGTGTAAACTTATAATAAAGGTTCAAAAAAAGTTGTTTATAAGCGTATGAATATAAACTTACTACAAAATTTTAAAAGAAAGCTTTTCATAAACCTTTTTATAACCCTTTATTTAAAGATATTTCATTAAAAATTTATACATAGATTGCTTAACATCTAGAAACTAAAAGAAATGCGAATTTTCGACGGACTCATCTACAGTCGCGAAAATATAAATAGGGAATAGACATTTTAGCATACAAATTCACGATAACACACAAAAATTAAGCATAACAAGTAAGAAAGTCTAAGTTCGGGCGGAGCCGAACATTAAATACCCGGCGCAATTATTAAATATATGTTTTCCACCTTTCCGAAAACTACCGCTACACGATAAGCCGGGGTGTATAAATTTTAAGTAAATTAGCGTCCTTAAATTTCGAAATATTGAAGTTTCAAGCATTACTGAAATATACCGTT
>NW_016157628.1:23915-33828 GCF_001687245.7 Rhagoletis zephyria | reverse complement strand
TGAAGAAAAAAAATATTTTTTGCCTAAAATATTAAATTTTTTTATTTTTTAAATTCATAAAAAACCCAAAACGGAAAAAAGGCAAGTCGTATTACTTTCACGCAAAGTCACATAACCTTTAAGCAAAATGAGACATAGATCATGAAAATCGATGGACGCGTTTCGCTTTTATTCACAATTTTGACAAGAATATTGATTTTATGTTTCAATGAATTTGGATAATATTTATTATATATTATTTATTATTAACACATAAAATTAAAAATTATTACAGGTAATTTAAAAAATTAAAAAATTTAATATTTTAGGCAAAAAATTTTTTTTTTTCATACATTTATTTTTACCGGCAAAACTGTTGATTATATAGAAAAACGTTATATGAACAGATTAAAGGAATTGTAATTTTTAATTTTTTTTTAATTTGTTTGAGCAAAATCGGACTAGTGGTTCTCGAGTTATGTCAAAAAAAGACCACCAAAGGTGACAATTTCCCCTATATGATAGTTACTAACTTCAAATCGATATATCTCGATTCCTAGACGTGACCCAGCGAAACGCCGCGCCACGTATAACTTGTTTTTGACCGATATAACATTTCCCGTTGGTTTCATCCCATCCCGATTTTGACTGTCGCATAGTGTAATAGATTGGCGCTTACACATATGTTAGTGTTTGGCCGAGCTTCTCCTCCGATTTGTGGCGTGCGCCTTGATGTTGTCGAACGGCGATTGTATTTTTATGAGAAGCTGTTTTTCATGGCAGAAATGCACTCGGAGGTTTGCCATTGCCTGCCGAGGGACGACCGCTGTTAAGAAAAAACCTTTTTTCTATATTTTATTTGCGATGTTGCTTTGACCAGGGCTTGAACCCAGCGGCCGACCGTTTTAAGACATAGGGGTCCAATTTATCCTCTTCCACATGTGCAATATTTTTTTCTAGCCAAGTAAAATGATGAAATATTATTTTTATGAGATCATGAATAAAAAGATGTAAAACTTTAAATAATTTGGGACAAATCAAAAATATTTTTATTCTCTCCTTGTAGAGCCAAATTCAAGTTTTGAGAACATTTAGTCAGAAAGCCAATTTTCATTCTCCAATTGCGGGTAATGTCCCGATCTTAATTTGCGTATGTGTATTTTAACAGGATAAAATAAAAAAACAACACAAGCAAAGAAATATGTATTTTCAGAAGTAAAAAGAGCCAAAATATTTTCAGCAAAAAATAATAAAGTGAGCCGCACTTTGCTAAGCAAAGAGCCGCATTTGGCTCAAAGAGCAAAGAAATATGTATTTTAAGAAGTAAAAAGAGCCAAAATATTTTCAGCAAAAAATAATAAAGTGAGCCGCACTTTGCTAAGCAAAGAGCCGCATTTGGCTCAAAGAGCCGCGATTGCCCACAGTTTGCATATAGGATCCTTTTTTTCTAGAAAGTGGACCAGGAACCGATCTATTCGAAAATATCGTATTTATTGCCCGTTCTTAAAATTTGGTACATAAGTAGCTTTTAGAATAGCATAAAGGATCCTTTTTTCCAGGAAGTGGGCTGATCTTTTCGAAAAAATCGTATTTGTGGTCCCCTTTGCTTAAAATTTGGTACGTAGGTAGCTTTATGTCTAGATCAGTGTCCGCCAAAAAGAGAAGTCTTAAAATGAGAATGTATTAGTTATGAAATAAAAAATGAGAATGTGTTGGTGGTAATGCACGGAAATGCGTCATCAACCTGCTTCGCCTATTGCACAATATAACCAGTAAACAACCTTCGGTGAATTTGGCGACCGCCTTCCTCGGGGATGAATATGCTAGGGATGAAATTATTGGTACACACGCCTTCCAAGCACGCAGGGTTGCTTTTTAGAAACAAAAAATAATTAACTCCAAATAGTTTCAAAAAGTATAGTGTAAAACGAAATTTATTGAATAATTCCACATAAAATGGTATACATAAATGACGCATTTTCTAAACGATTTAAATTAAACGCATTTGAGAATTGATAGAAAAGTACTACGGATTGTAAATTTTTGTTAACTATGAGGTGAATGAAAATTTTCAACCCTGCCTGATGGTTTTGAAGAATTTTTTTGTTCTAATTTTATTACTAAGGCGTCTAATAAATGCATGGCTTTTAGTTCTAGAAGAATAAATGTCAGTAAAGACAAGTCTTTTTTGTATAATTTCTGACTTTAATTGCTCAACTTCTTCTGAACCAGAACAACTGTCAAAAATTTCCAGCAGTAAAAAGTTACGAATTGGCACAGCAGAAATGAAAAATTTTCTCGCCATAATAAAAAGTTTTTTCAACATGGAACTTTTCTACTAATTGACATGAAATTACTATCTCAACGCTCGGAGCGCTGCCACTGAGGGCCTTTGCCAACTGGTTAAAAAGAGAAAATTTGGAAAGACCAAACAAAAATTTTGAGATTTCTCGTTGTGAATACGAATGCCATAGTTTTTACCTAGCTCGTGGGACTACGCAAAATTTTGACAGCTTGTAAATATGTATACACATAAAGTTGTTGGCGGTAATAAGGAGTCAAAATTAAAATGGAGAAAAGAACAAAAAGCGTAGGTTAGTTGTCAGTTATAAAATAAATCCAATTTATTTGCGAATATTTGTTTATTCTTTTTATTGGAAGGCAACCACTCGGAAAAGCTTGTGTTAATTATATTGATAACAGAACCTGCCAGCTCGCACGTTGTCTAAATTCTCAAGTAACATAAAGTCCACAAAAGAATAAGTACGCCATGTATAAATTTTAACAATACACAAAAATAGAGCTTTCGCACGAGCGTTTGTTTGGTTTTTCAACACCATTTATAATTTTCTTTTAATAAAATCACGATTTGACAAATACTTAAATTTATTTATCTAATAATAATATAGCACACAACCCTGAAATCTAAGAAAAAGTCTGAGGAAGGCCATTAAATAGCAGCACACAACCCCGTGCCTTCCTCAGGAGTGAATATAACTACAACAACAACGATTACTACAACAACAACCCAAAAAGGTTGGTTACTGTCTATACTGTGGCCTATTGTTTGCATGCAACTAAATAAAATTTGTTGCTCTGCTACTCTTTCTGTTGACGTTCGGATTGTGTACGTGTAAGAAGCCGATTGTGTACATGTGAAAGGCCGAATATTCGTTTCCCAGGAAAGTGTTTGGCGGTCACTGGTCTAGATAAGCATATAGGATATTTTTTCCGGGAAGTGGACCAAGGACCGATTTACTCGAATAATAAGTCCGATTGGCTTAAAATACGTACGTAGGTAGCTTTTTGCATAGAATAGCAAATAGGATCATTTTTTCCAGGAAGTGGGCTGATCTATTCTAAAAAATCTTATTTAGGGCCGATGTATTTAAAATTTGGTACGCTTTTTATCTACATTAGCATATAGGATGCTTTTTTCCGGGAAGTGGAGCAGGGACTCATATATTGGAAAAAAATTTATTTATGGTCCGATTTGCTTAAAATTTGGCGCGTAGCTAGCTTTGCCTAGATTAGTATATAGGATCCTTTTTCCGGTAAGTAGGACAGGGACCGATCTATTCGCAAAATATCTTATTTATGGTGTGATTTGGTTGAAATTCGGTACACGTATTACCTATACTAATTATATAAAGAGAAGTCACTTTTTTGTAACAGGTAATCTCGCGAACGGCAGGTCCGATTTTCATGAAATTTTGTACATAAATAGCTTTCATCAACCACCATGTCATGGGCCAAAAAAAACATACTTTTTTCCGGTAGGTTGAAATTTGGATCGTAGGTATTTTTTCGCCTAGATTAACATATACATAGGATACGTTTTTCCGGTAGGTGGACCAGGGACTGATCTATTCGAAAAAATCTTATTTATCGTCCGATTTGCTTGAAATTTAGTACGTAGGTTGCCTTTTGCCAATCTATTCGAAAAAATCTTCTAATATGGTGTTTTAAATATGAAATTTGGCGCGTAGGCAGCTTGCAGCCTGGATTAACATATATGATACTTTTTTCTGATGGGTGGACCAGGGGCCTATCTATTCCTATTCTAATACTATTGAAAAAGGAGCCGTAAAGTGGCGCTGGAGTCCAGTTATTGCAAAAATTTGTCAAGTGAAGTCATTCGGAGACACCAGGGATCAAAATCAAATAACCACCGTTAAATATACCACCATAACCACCTATACTAAATATACAGATTCTAGGACGATTCACCATCGAACCGGACCATTGTTGCCGCAGGAACTTCGACATAACGCTTCCGTTAGGTTATTTAAGACGGCAATGGAGGATAAGTTTTCTGATGACCGCAAAACCAAACGTGAACGGGAAATGTGGTGAAAACGGTGTGCCATATGTTTGAATAAAAAAATTATTATTATTATTATTATTNATTAGAGTAATATAAAATATTAAACTAACTTAAAAAAACACACTAGCTGCCAGGGCCTACGGTGCGATGTTACTGTTTACAACTCTTTCTTTTGTACGTATCTTTGTCTAAATTTTACATATGTTTTTTCCTTTGCATGTGCATTTACATATACAAATTCTGTTCTGATAATTCCGAACTTGACATATACATCTTATAATATATTTTATATTATTAATGTTGGTTAAATTTTGCTGCTTAAATTAATGCCATTGATGTATTTAGCTACTTTTTTAACGTTTCGGAGTGTAATTACAATTAGTAAGGTTGACGGTACAGTGGTACTGAAATTCATTGCTCGCAGTGTCGATAGGTTTGGGCAATCGTCGAGGATGTGTTGGACAGATAGGCGATTTGAACAATACGGGCAGGCAGGTGGAGTTTCACCTTGTAGAAGGTGGCTATGTGTAATCACTGTGTGGCCCAGCCTCAGTCGTGTAAAGTAGCTAATTTCTTTCCTTGATAATTCCGCTGGGTAAAGAGCTTTCTACAATCAGGATTATTGGTGTAGTAAAAATGCTGATAATGGGACCAGTCTGAAGTTTTTATGTTTCGAAGGTGTCTATTTATAAGTTTCTGCAAATCCTTGCTCGGCGATGCATTAAACGTTAACAGGGAGATAAGTATGCGTTCTTGGCCGCCTCATCGGCAAATTCGTTGCCTGGAATCCCCTTATGCCCAGGAACCCAAAGGATTTGGAGTTTCTTTTGGTGTTTTATAAGCCTATCCCTATTTGGTTGACAATGGGATTATCGTGGTAGATATTTTTAATTGCTGAGACTACCGACATACTATCTGTACAAATAACGATATGCCCTTTATTTTTCGATGCAAATTCTGCGGCTTGTAGTATCCGCGACTGCTTCTGCTGTATAAATAGAACAGTGCAATGGGAGCCAACCGGCTGTTATGAGTGTTCCATTTTGGTGCACTACACCGAACGTTGTACTGTGGTCAGTTTATTGATCATCTGTAAATATGGGGATCCAGTTGGACATCTGGCTACTGTTAAAGTGTTCAAAGAATAATTGTTTAAAGCATTCCTTACTGGTGTGTGCTTTGGGGTAGGAGTGTAAACACTCGGTTAAAGAAGATTGTGGCAGCGACCTAAGGCGCTTGCCTACAAATTTGATTGCACATTGGAGGTATTTGAAGCTCTAGTTCTTTGCAATAGGATACGCACCGACGAATAGTAGATTTGGTGTGGTATTTACGTTTGTGGCATGCAGCGAGGCGGAATGAGTTGAATAGCGTTTTATTTGTAGTATTAAAAAACTTGGGGATCAGTCTCCAAGTAGCGAGTTCACGCCGTTCACAAATGGAGGGGAGGCCTGATTCAGCTAACATAGATTTGACTGGTGAAGTGGGGAAGGCGTTTAAGCTGCGTCGAACCGCTGTATGGTATGGCGCTTGCAGAAGTTTTATATGTGTGTCAGCGCACCACCCGTAAATTGGGAGTCCATAATCTATTTTAGATAACATTAGGGATCCCGTTATGTTTATCAATGTGTAAAAAAAAAATAAAAAAAAATAAAATAAAATAAAAAAATTAATTTTATGCGGGACGTAGTATACTATAGTTTCAAGTGACTCGGAAAAATAGGTGCAGTCGGCTTGCATGATTTGAAGTGGAATTGGTCTTAATGTAATTTGTGAAATTTTTGGGCATGCACTTCTCAACTGCCTTGTAATAAAATTTTCTTAAGTTATAATTAAATGGCACTTCAAAGTATGCTCGACCTAGTCTGATGTGTCCTCCGGACAATGCACCGGAACGTTTTTCGGAGGTCGTAATAGATGATTAACATTGGCTACAGTGCCTACCCTCCATGTTTTCATCAAATCAATATTTTTTTTAATACATACATGTAAACATACCGGTCTCCCCTCTTACTGGGTTAATCAGAAGGTTTGTTTTCTTTTTCGATGACCATATTGTTGCCTTTTTATAATCTGGCAACATTAAATAAAAATTTTTCACCATTGTAAAAACAGTGATTTAGGTATTTGAAATTGTTATTAATTTTTTTGTAAATAGCTTACGCATATGTAAACGTAATTATTCATTTTCATTTCATAGTAAATATTTAATTCTGATATTCTCAAAATCCGAGTATTTTTGCAAAAGAGGGAGTGACGTAGTGTTCAGCTGAAAAAGGGAGTGAAACACTCCAGTCGAAATGAAAATGGCAACGCTGGCTGCAATCAGAAATAGGCTTGGTATAGATACTTTGCAGGCAATTTTACTTACAAAACAACTTTCTCAAAATAAAAACTCTCTTCATTTTGGTGCGAATTGCATACAATTACAAAAATTTCATCAAGAAATAAACATATGATTCTAAGGAATAATCCCTCTATGCCCGATGTATATGTTATTAAAAAAGACTGTCCTTATTATCTCATTATACTTAATTAATGATATTTCTTGAGTTTTTAATAAAAATGAGAATCAAGTGCCTTAAACAGTAAAAGCTTTTTCGGGGAATACGATTGAAAATAGGATGATTTTTTCAGGAATCTTAGGGAATAAGCCTTAATAGAGTTGGCATCCCTAGCAGCGAATTAAAAAAATTAAAAATGGCGCCTTTACTGCACCGTGTTAAAGAAGCTATTTCCGCGAAAAAGCGAATATACTTATTAATTTCTTTCTGCAAATTTTGGCAGAAAGCTAAATCGCGACATATTCTATAGTTTTCGAGATCGTTGATTAGATACGAATCAAAACGGTTGATGATTTTTTTTAATATATCAAGTTCGTTACTCGGAGGAATAGGGATCACTGATTAGGGATCTAAAGTCAGATTGGAAAAAATCAAAATATTGGACCCAATGTGGCGGCCAAAAATATCAAAATCGTTTGGATTCGCCTAAAACTTTACAATTGGGGGTTCGCTGATGATGAATCTGTGCCATTTATCACCATAGTTGCCAACTTGCACTAGATTTAGTGCTTTTTGAAAATTAAAACTCCAAAAAAAATTATTTAACCAAAAAAAGCTGAAGTTACAAACCCAATATGTTGAATTCTATTCGCGTAAGTTAAATATTTCTTTTTTCCTTTTTTAATTATTTGTATAAATTTTGATTTTTTTACCACCTGAATAAAAAAAACATCGTTTCTTGGTGCTGAATCGAAATCTGGCCGCATAATTGCTTAGCATTATCCTAACCCTTAAAGTGCCAAAAACACGGTTTTTGGCGATATTTGAGGTTATAACGGGTGATTTTTTTGAGGTTAGGATTTTCATGCATTAGTATTTGACAGATCACGTGGGATTTCAGACATGGTGTCAAAGAGAAAGATGCTCAGTATGCTTTGACATTTCNATACCAGTTTTAATGCGCAGTACTTCGATATTACGTCGTAAGTATGAGTCATCATAGCATGTGTGAGGCTAATCAATCGTTATAAGCGAAAAATTTTGTGTATTGATTTATGTATGTATGTATTCTTGTAAATATTGTTAATTTATTGGTTTTGTTAAATACAGACTGTTATGAAAAAACCATCTTTTGATTCAAAAAAAAATTGCTGCTTTTAGTGTGATAAAACGCTTTTTTCCAAGTTTTTGGTACTTTTTGAAAAGCAAAAGTTGGCAACACTGTTTATAACGGAAAAGTTAAAATCGAAGGTACTCAGAGAAGATGAGAATGTTACTCATACGCCATATACGTACGTTCGATTTTAAATTTTATTAATATATTTAGTAGCAATAACTCTTGTAAAGATTCGAATTTTGCATAATTGTTCAAATTAATTTTTTTTATGGTTGTAAACCGAATAAAGTGATTTGTTCGAAAAAATCCTGACCATCCAATTTTGGGTGGCCCACTTGAGAGATTTTCACTCTATAGAAGAATCTGAACTTTGCCCCCCTGTGCGACACGCCTTAACCGTCTCCAATCGGAACCAAAATTTATGTGTGATATCTGTGATCGTGGTATTACCGATTGAGGGGGTGAGACGGAAAACATCGTTCAGTTTTTTTAAGGACCACCTTAATGTACATATTGTACATTGTTGTTTGAAAAATAATATAAGATATATTTTTTCCACATCATATAACAAAGACTAGCAGACCCGGCGAGCTTCATCCCACGCCCAAAATGAATTTCTTTATTGAAATATTTGGCACAACGTTTTCACCACAATTCACGTTCACGTTTGGTTTTTTGGTTGTCAGAAAGCATATCCTCCATTGCCGTCTTAAATAACCTAACGAATAACTCAACTCCAGAGCCACCTGGCGAGGCATTTTTTCGCAGAAATACTTCCCTTGACGTTACCAATACATATTTTAAATATTAGCCAGATCCGATAATAATTACGATTTATTAATAACTCGACTCCAGCGCCACTTGGCGTTTTAAGTTGTGAACCTAAACTATACAGGAACTTTAGAACAAAAATTTCATTAAACCAGGGACATAACAGATAGAAGTTTTATCGGAAAAACGTTGTACAATAACAGTTATTAGATGAGAAATATTTTTTATTTCGCTGATAAGAGTTATAACCCAACGTTTACTTTTTCCGTTGCCTTATAACTGTTATGCAGGAGAAATATGTTTTCCGTCGCCAATAAGATTTACTTCCCAACGTTTATTTCTTACGTTGCTTGATAACAGTTATTACGCAACGTTTGTTTTTACGTTGTCTGATAAAACTTATTTCACTCCTTCACTTTTATTTTCATCATCTTTATCTTCTCCATCTCCATTTTCATCTTTATTGTTATCTTACAACCCTAATTTATTTTTCATGCAAATATAGGTTAGAGTATTTTTTATGAAGTGTGAAGTAAAGTGTTTTGTGATATATATATATATTGTTACTGTAGGTAACAAAGATAAATTTTGTAAAGAAAATTAAAAAGATACTTACCATTATTGACACAGATTTCCAGGATCTATTTATTTTTTGCACTTCTTCACAAATATCGAAATACCGAAACTTTATTTGTACTTAATCGTAATGAACCGAGCCTCGAATTTACACAATAGAAATATTGTACTTCGTATACTCAAGCAGCCCAATTCTGAATACACCTGGGGAGTCTGTTCTCCGGGATTCGTTTCTCCCGAGAAAGAAATCTTCCACTTATTAAATCCCACTGAGTAGCATTTTCCTGAAAATTTGGGAGGAGGAAACTGGAACTTCGAAAGAGCTGTTTGACACCTTTTTGGCAGCTCAACATTTAAAAGAACAAAAAAAGAAAGTCTAAGTTCGGGCGGAGCCGAACATTAAATACCCGGCGCAAGTATTAAATATATGTTTTCCACCTTTCCGAAAGCTACCGCTACATGATAAGCCGGGGTGTATACCGTTTAAGTAGTTAAATTAGTGTCCTTAAATTTCGAAATATTGAAATTTCAAGCATATCTCAAATTTACCGTTATATGAAAAGCGGCCTCAATTTTAGTCCGATTTCAACAATTTTCAACGGTTTGCTTTTATGTGGCAAGCACAATAACCATACCGAG
>NW_016157628.1:23606-23670 GCF_001687245.7 Rhagoletis zephyria | reverse complement strand
GTTTTCCGTGTGAAACTCATTGTAAGTATCAATTTTGAATGAATTGTCTTCAGTAGTTACTAAA
>NW_016157628.1:22966-23356 GCF_001687245.7 Rhagoletis zephyria | reverse complement strand
AAAAATCCTCTGGGAATTTTCATTCATGATAGGAGGAAAGGGAAAAGGGAGAAAGCTCCCATGGAGTTTCTGTTTAGGATAGGTTGAGCTACGCCAACGATGCAGACAAGTTTGCACGCCGCACATTCACGAGGTGGCGCCTTCATCAGTACCGCTACTTTCCTTGGCGAATTTGATAGAATCAGCTATTTGCGTAACGTTAACAGAAATGCTTTGTTCTCGTGCAGTAGTTATGATAATTGTAATAAAAACAAGTAAGAAAGTCTAAGTTCGGGCGGAGCCGAACATTAAATACCCGGCGCAAGTATTAAATATATGTTTTCCACCTTTCCGAAAGCTACCGCTACATGATAAGCCGGGGTGTATACATTTTAAGTAAATTAGCGTCCT
>NW_016157628.1:10573-22065 GCF_001687245.7 Rhagoletis zephyria | reverse complement strand
TTTTCATTCTGATCATTTATGTATACATTTGTCTATATCTATCTCGATTCGTTTTGCCTGTTACAAACAACCGTTATGTGAACAAAGTTATAATACCCTTGTGCACAAGTGCGCTCGGGTATAAAAATGGTTTGCTCTCAAAACAAGCAGGACTAGCAAAAAATTGGCGTAAAATAGTTACTGCTGATTCCTACTAGCTGGGCCAGCTGGGCGTGTCTTTAAATGTCTGGTTACACAGTTGAAAGTGAAATTTTCTACATACGTGCACCGCGGAAATAGACAAAAAGTAGTATCAGAAAGTTCGATTTGACATACATACATACATTCATAGTATCTGCATGCCCGTTGTTTTAATTTTTCACGTCGACGAAGGGTTTTACACGATTTCCTAAAAAATAATTACGATTAAAGATTCAAATAAAATAAAAAGTAAGAATTATTTTTCCCAAATTTCTTGTTTGAGGTAATGGCTGCATTTCTTTATTCATTCTGAACGTTTGGAATAAACCCTTTTGTTTATTTATTCTTTAGAACGTTCCTGATGATATGTTGACGTATATTTCAAACGCATTCTGTTTATTCCGGCTGTGAAATGGGATTATCCGGAAAGTATAAAGAAACGCAGCCAATATGTTTTATCCCAAATTTTGCTTTTTCGAGCTCTGGGGGAGGAGGCGATCGACCTTTTGATGGCTTGTAATCATCTGTTTTGAAATGATTAGAGCAAACTCGTAAATTTGTTTGTATCTATGTACGCAAGATTGCAGATTACACACATATTTTCATCGCTACTCCATTCCTAGAAAATATTAAAATTTAAAGACGAAATTCAATTCTAAACCGCTTATAGTAGAGATTTTTTCTGTCATTGAAACGCTCACGACTTTTTTGTGACACTTTTGAAATAATCATATACGCCTGCCTCGCTCTGAAAATACTATGGTTTCATTGTAATGTTTTCGGGCGGTACTAGCTGTTAATCAAATATAGGAGTATGACATAGTATATGGCAAAATTACATTAATCAAATAAAGGTGAGTGACACAAAAGCACAAGGTGTCAGATATTTGACCATATATATAAGCTATTAAAATTTAACAGTTGGGCCATATAGAAAACATTTGAAACTAATTTCCGTTATCTCACTTACCAAAGAATTCACAACAAACTCCATCATATTAGTGCCTGAAACATATCAAGAAATTACAGCATTTTTACTTTCTTTGGCAAATCACAATCTGGGGCCTATTTCATAAAAGTGACAGGTGCGGCAAATGTCGATTTTTCAATAAAATTTCAGAGCCCGAATGGTCGGCGACATTTTTTCTGTTTCTTATATGCTTGTAGGTAACTGTGAAAATTTTTGGAAAGCGACAGGGACAAAACTGGAATATTGTCGACAATGGTGATGACAATTGTCACTCTGACAAAACTGTAGTGACAATAGCGACAAAACTACATAGCTCCGTCTGAAAGTTTACACAGCAGAATTGTGTAAATTTATTTATATGGTAATTGCGCGCATTTAATTATTTTTCAATCATTTGAATATGTCTTAAAACTAAAACAATGCATTTGCAATTATTATATACGTATGAATTACATATACATACACTTCATATGACTGGCGACAATTTTGTCAACGACAATCTTAAGTCCCGAAAATGACACTTTTTCAATGCAATTTCTCATGGAATTCAAGCGGTAGTGGCAATAGTTTTTAGGAAACAAAAAACTCACCAAACTGTCGAATTGTCACTGACCATACGGAGTATGCTTGTCGTTACAAAATTATCACTGCAACTTTAAGAAATAGACCCCTGTTAGCCATAACTTTTGCTGTGTTGAGATCAAGACCCTAGACCATTAAGGAATCAATTTATACTTTAAATTGCATTGTCATTGTGATTGGAACTATGCTGAAAGTTTCAAGTCTCTAGCTTGTCGATTGGACATTTCCGTGGGATGAACAAATTAAATAAAAGCTTGTAAAAAACCAAGGCACATAAATACAGGTAGAACCCATTTTGACGTTGATCTCATGAGAACCAAACTTACAAACTTTAACTTGCTTTATTTTTATTTTTGTGTATATTTCGTTACTCTTGGAATGATGTGTCGCTTTGTTTTGAATTCTTGTTAATAGCAAATTTTAATTTTTGTAATGCGGTTTATACTAATGTCGTAAATGCAACACCTGAGGTGTCAAATATTCACTAAATTTTTTTAACGTCCCTCAATGTCTTTCGCTGAAGGAACGTTGGGAAAGCAGCTGTGATGTAGCGCTACCGGAAAGACCCTCCAACAACACTGGAACATATCAATCCAGTTGTGATAGCTTAATAAACGATAAACCAATTTACAACAAAGTTAATAAATGAAAATAAACTTCAAATTTACTTAAAAACTTCAGCCAATGAAATGTAATTTTTTATTTTTCCTTACACACGCTCATTTTTATTTTTACTCTCCTGAAAACTTTGACTTTTCAAAGTTTGACGTCATATTGGCTTCTACCGGTTTTTAACGTACCAAGGCGAATTTATATAAGGTGGTGTTGTTTAATCAGCTGTGTGTAGCGTTTGATTGTCAAAATTTTATATTTTGCTAGTGAGTGAGTGAAAACGTGAGAGTGTTTGCATTTTCTGTCGCCCTTTTTCATTCGGAGAAGAATAGCTGAAATTTGACAATCACCAGCTAAAAGCAAAAACAAAATACAGGTAATTGTTGTATTTGTTGAATCGATACCACCTTATATGAATTCGCCTTGTAACGTACCTTGGTAAAAAGCGTTTTCTAAAGGTGTTCTTAAACGATATGTATTTGCATGCCACCTTTTAACCGACTTCCAAAAAAGGAGGAGGTTATCAGTTCATCGGAATATTTTTATTTTTTTTGTATGCATGTCAACCGATTTCGAAAATTCTTTTTGTCGGAGGTGGTCCCATACTAATCTGGTTTAGATCAGATCATTGGATCATGAAATATGTATATATAGATATATATATTTTTTAAGTCGGTTGTTTTTTGCTAAAAATTACTTGTTACATATGGAAATGCCAACATATCGTGTAAAGGCAAATTAGATTTGTTTCTGTACAAAGCAGATGCACGTACATACGAAATAGAAATGTTTCTATTTTCATCTGACACACAAGTAGAATCATCTGAGTTAAGTTTATTTCTTTTTCAAAGATCGTATTTTTAAATAGTTAAATAAAGACTGTGAATTTGACAGACATACACAATTACATATGTATTGAAAAAGTCACATTTACAGATGCAAATACATATAGTTCAAGAATACCTTAACATTCATGAGTACGTAAACCCTTTTAAAAACTAACGTAGCCAAAAATTCCTTAGCTCGAGAAGTCATTTAAAAATAGTTTTATATAAACACATAAATGGGAGATTCTAGGATGTCAAAAAATTCTAAACATGGTTTCGTGAATTACTCGACCAGACCAACACTTAAAAAGTTAATTTTTCGTTTTACATAGTGTTATTTATCAATAAACGGGGGGTACTTACAATTTTCTATGGTCTGTACATTTCAGGAATGAGGAACCGTGCAGTTGGTTCTCATGCCATGAACGATCACTCGTCGCGTTCACACACAATGCTCACGGTGCACATAATTTCTGAACAACAAACGGATGGTGGAGTGTTTATTTCGAAGCATGGAAAAATAAATTTTGTGGATCTGGCTGGCAGTGAACTTACCAAGAAAACACTTAGTGAAGGCAAGACGCTGGAGGAAGCAAATAATATTAATAAAAGTTTAATGGTTTTAGGTAAAACCACATTTTACTTGAGGATAATATGGAAATCAGTAAACATTTTTATTCCAGGATATTGTATTGCTTCATTGAGCGACAATAAAAAACGATTCGGACACATTCCCTATCGCGATAGTCAATTGACCAAATTACTGGCTGACAGCTTAGCTGGTAACGGTGTTACACTGATGATCGCTTGCGTCTCTCCAGCCCAATACAATTATGCTGAGACTTTGAACACTTTACGATATGCGTCCAGAGCCAAAAGGATTCGCACGAAACCTGTCATTATGATGGATCCACGCGAGGCGCTTATATTGAGCCTCAAGCGTGACATAAACGCTTTAGAAATTGAAAATGATCATCTCAAAGCTGCGCTAAATTTGCACCATGATTTTATGAAGACACCAAACGGGGCGCAACAAAATGGTGAACTATTAGAATTGCATCTCGAACGTGTAGCGACCGGTGGTATCGAGGTACCGAAAGTAAATCTGGAACGCTTAGTTGAGTTAGATGGTAATGAATTGGCTGAACTGGTGAAACTGTATATGCAAGAGAATGAAGCTTTACGACAAGAAAACAATCATCTATTCACTGTTCGTGAAACCATACTCAGGGATCAGGAAATTGTATGTCGCGAGAATGAACGATTGCTCAAAAAGCTCGAAGACGTCAACAAGTAAGTACAATATAAGTACATACATACTTACATTCATAAGCACGAATTTGTAATTTATTCAGAAAATACTGAATTTTAGAAAAGGTATTTAGTAGAGTACGACCGATTAATCGGCCGATTCCGGAGCTAGTATAGGCCAAAAGAATCGGCATCGGCCGTTTTTGGCCGATTCTTAATGAGGTTATGTAATTTAGTTATTTCATTATGTTTTTATTTTGTTATTATAAAAGCTTATAAAAGCATTTGTTCTTGAAATGAATTTAATTCAGGATTTAACCGACCGCAGTATCGGCCGATTCTTTGCCGATTAAATCCTGAATATAATTTCATTCTAAGAACAAATGCTTTTATAAACTTTTATAATAACAAAAGAAAAACATAATCAAATAACTAAATAACAATACCTAATTCAAGAATGGGCCAAAAACGGCCGATTCCGATACTTTTGGCCGATATTAGCCTCGGCATCGGCCGATTCATCGGTCGGACTCTAGTATTTAGCCATTCCCTATGTATAAGTCTCATTGTTCTTCTTCTCCTCTCGTTCTAGATCGAGATCCGAGACGTCGAGCAATGAGTCGGATACAAAAGAAACAGCCGTACAAACAAAATGAATTGAAGCTTAGAAGCAATGTAGTTAAATATTCAAAACGCACAATTTTTATTAAATATAAATATTTATGTACATGCATATGTATATGTATGTATGTAAACATATATGTACAGTGGAATCCCGATAATTCGTTTTAGCAAGGGACCGGTAAAATTTCATGACCGAATGAGGTTTCTGAGTTAACGAGATTTCGATTTTACCTGACAGGAAAAAATACATATATACAAAAAATTTCAAACAAAAAAGTTAACGGTAAACGTAAACGCTATACTACTATCACCTGTTTTTTTTCGAAGTATGCCTATGCACAACTGCATAAAACTTTTTTTGCATTGCGATTTAAAACAGGTTTTCAACAACAAATATTTGTTATTTAATTTTAACTATTTTTTTATCCGCAGTAGTATAAGGGTTATCAGTGCGCGCTACCGGGATGGTAGGGTCGTTTCAACCTAACATCACAAAAAAACTGGTTTAAATTAGCGCTTGCTCCTCGGCAAACAATGGAAAAACTGCCATTTAAAACAGCTTCTCATAAAAATACAATCGCCGTTCGGAGTCGGCGTAAAACTATACGCCCCTCCCCTATGTGTGACAACATCAAGGCGCACGCCACAAATCAGAGCTAGGCAAAATACTAACATATGTGTAAGCTCCAATCTTTTTAAATATCATTATTATTATTTATTATTTAACAAATTCCGGATAAATTCAAACTTTTTTTGTGGGGAGTGATATATGTATAATGTACATATGTATGCAAATATACTTACATACGATTGAGTTTCTCCAAAACCTCTGAAATTGAGGAAATACACATATTGCTTTGAACAAACAAATCGTACTTCGGGAAGATTTTATACCTTCACGTTACAAGCCACGTTCTAACCACTTATTTTTAGTAAACGATAAAATTTGAAAAATTTCAATCTGGAATCCTTGCACAAATTTTTAAGATTCCTACAGCTTTCAAACGCGCATTTAATTTTTGATTTTATTAAAATTACTGATTTTTCGTTTTAAAATCCGTTGTTTGAAATTTTTTCAAAGGCAGTTGAAAAATAATTTTTTTTAAGGCTGGTGGCAATGCGAATTCATATAAGGTAGGGCTGCCAGACGTCCCGGTTTCCCCGGACATGTCCCGGTTTTAGACTATTTGTCCCGGGGTCCCGGTCCAAACTTAAAATGTCCCGGGTTTCGTTTTAGTGTCCCGGTTTTTGATTTGATTGCACAAATTTGAATAAAAGTTCAAAAACACTACACTAAGGGGAAAAACGCGTTGTAATATTCAAAAAAAATGTTATGAATTCACTGAGGGAATTAACGCATAGTAAACATGAATATTTTCTATTTGATTACACAGCCACACAAAAAAAAATTTGTGTTCTGACCCAAAGGTCTCACTATGTGTACTGTATGTTTTTGGGGTCGCTGAATCCGAATCCGAGGTCCATTTAACCCCATCACATCAGGGTTTTGATATAACCCCAGAAAACCAATATGGCGGACACCTTTTGGAAAAATTCATCGGATTCGCTTGAAACTTGTTACTCGGGGGTTTTCGGGGTCGCTAATTACGAATATGATATTATTTTTTCAAAATTCAAAATGGCGGATCCAATATGGCGGACACATTTTTGTAAAATTCATCGGATTCGCTTGAAAATCGTTACTCAGGGGTTCTGGGAGTCACCGATTACGAATTCAGTTTTCGAAAATTCAAAATAGCGGATCCAATACAAAAAGTGTCCGCCATTTTGAATTTTCGAAAACTGACATCAAATTCGTAATCGGTGACTCCCAAAACCCCTGAGTAACGATTTTCAAGCGAATCCGATGAATTTTACAAAAANCTGAAGTTGCCAGCGAATTTCGTTGATTTTTAGCATTTATTTTTTTTGCTGACAGTGTCTTCCATATAAAAAGAATTATCTATCAAACATAGTTTGTATGGAAGAAACTCTCCGTAAAAACAATACCAAAAATCATCTAAAATTTAATGGGCTGCAAAACTTCATTTTAAACATTTTTATAAAAAGTCTGATTAGAATGTTGCAAATTTGTAGGCAAATTTATTGAATTTTACCGAGTTTAGCACAAAGTTTAACAATTTTATTTTGGTATCGATTCAACAAATACAACAATTACTTGTATTTTGTTTTTGCTTTTAGCTGGTGATTGTCAAATTTCAGCTATTCTTCTCCGAATGAAAAAGGGCGACAGAAAATGATTTCACAGATGATGATTTCACTCACTCACTAGCAAAATATAATATTTTGACAATCAAACGCTAGACACAGCTGATTAAACAACACCACCTTATATAAATTCGCCTTGGCTGGTGGCTTGATTTTGATAGAGATGTCATAATGCCAGCAAAAGTCAAATAGCTAACATGGCGGCAAAAATCAGTGAAAAGAGAGTGAAACTACGTTTCCTTTTTGTATCATAGGCTTTAGTACAAATGGAAAAATTTGATTTTTGTTCTAGTTTTTAAGTAGGGCCAATGTATATAAATTAGTTGCGTTTTTTTACTCATTTCCAGTAAAATCCAGTAAAAGATTTTACGAATTTTCATGTTTTGGCGTTTTCGTACCCAAAAACTTGCAAAGTAGGGGAAATTGAGAGAGCGAAAAATGACAGTTGAAGTTGCAAGTTTTTACTGGATTTTACTGGATAAATTTTTACATGTAAGAATTTGCCAGTACGAAAAACAGCTGATCGCATGTTGCTGGATGAAATTTAAACTAATAAGGAAACTGTTTGTGGGTTTTTATTGTTGAGTTTCACAAAATAAACCTATTTAAATATAAAATATATTGTTTTATTAGGAATTTGCTGCGAATAAACAACCAATTTATCAGCTGTTCATGAAACTTGCAAATTATTACTGGAAAAGCGTTCACGTTCTTTCGCTATGTATCAATTTTTCCTAGCGATTTGTTGTCCGTTAAACCTTGTATGTATGTTATGCCAGTAAATATTCTATTATCATTTTTAGTTTTCATATTGTTGTTCGCGCCTTCTATTTTGTTAATTGTTGTTGCTATGAATCCTTCTATGAGCGCGCTAGGGTATCCGTTTTTATATAAGATGGGTTTAGTTTTATTCTTGTTCTCTTTTCTGAACTCCTGGTCGCTGACTTTATAAATTTTTTTCAATTAAGTTCATGGCAGTATTTTTCTTTTGACTCCATGGCTTATTTGAATGAAAATTTATCATCCTAGATGAGGCTACAGCTTTTGAATACCAATTCAGTCTAATCTGGTTATTATCTCGATGGATTTCAACATCTAGGAAGGCTAACCTCTTATTTTTTTTCCTCTTCCGCTGTGAATTTAATTTTTGTATGCTGTGCTTTTTTAAATGCTTTTAGTATAACCTCCACGTCCGTTTTCTTAATTATGGCAAATATATCATCTACATATTTGTTTATGTATTTTATATATATGCCCTTAGATTTAAGTTCAGCGATACTATCATCCAGTATTTTGTCTAAGACAATATCAGCTACAGTTGGGGATAAAGGGTTTCCCATCGGCATTCCATATATCTGCTGGTAGTGTATTCCATCATAAACAAAGTAATTGTTGTCTCGCAAACAGAACTCGAGAACGGACTGAAATTGTTTTTTTGTAATCGTCGTGTGTTTTTCNCGTGTCTTTTCCAAAATTTGCCAGTTTTGCATGATTGTCCTAATTGCTAATTGAGTAGGGATATTAGTAAAAAGTGATATTACATCAAATGATATTAATATTTCGTCATCTTCAATGGTAGTCTTGCTGAGATTGTCTTTAAGTTGAAAGGAGTTTTTTATATTGTAGCTTTCTGAGACGATATTTTTCAATATTTTTCCTATAAATTTGGCGAGGTTGTAGCATGGAACGTTAACTGACGATGAAATAGGTCTAAGTGGAGTGTTTACTTTGTGAATTTTCGGTAGTCCGTATAATCTTGGTGCTGTAGCTGCATGGCATGTCAATTGTTGTTTGAGTTNCTTGAAATTGGTCTAAGTGGAGTGTTTTCTTTGTGAATTTTCGGTAGTCCGTATAATCTTGGTGCTGTAGCTGCATGGCATGTCAATTGTTGTTTGAGTTTTACGTCTATATTTTTTTGTTTATATATCTCATTTATGATGGTATTATTTTTTCTTAACAATTGTTGCGTCGGGTCAATTCTTATGGTCTTATATGTTTGTTTGTCACTTAAGGCCTTAAGAGGCCTTTCATTTCATTTTTATAATCTGCTTGGTACATCATGACTGTTTTGTTACCTTTGTCCGCACGTGTGATAACCAATGAATCTTTATGTTTGTTTAAAAAATTTTTTGTTTCTTCATAAATTCTTAGTATAAATTTTTCTTTTGGTTTNTCATGACTGTTTTGTTACCTTTGTCCGCACTTGTGATAACCAATGAATCCTTATGTTTCTTTAAAAAAATTTTTGTTTCTTCAAAAATTTATAGTATAAATTTTTCTTTTGGCTTACACTTTAACTTATTTTTGTAATTGTTGATTTTGCCAGCAATATTGCATCTGACCGTGTCTTTCTGTCTGTCGCCTTCTATCCTTTGTATGCCTTGTTCAATGTCTGCGATTAAGTGTATAGGCGAGAACGATTTTCTTTTTTCATTTTTTCATTAAAAAATATAAAAAGCTGGTATGATAAATTAATTTGTCAGAAACTATACGCCCTATCGGAAAGTGATGTATATACGGTTTATGGAGAATTTTATTGGCTTTCATTTGCCGTATTTTAGGTTAAGATTTTTAAATTGGTTCGTAAGATATACGTGATTAAAAGGAACCAATTTTTGCTTTAAGCTGAATAACGGTAAATTGCAAATATCTCGAAAACGTATCCATTGAAAAAAAATTAACCCGAATTTCGGAATCACCGAGCAATTCTACATAGCAATTGGATAGTGGCGTCTGGAGAGCATAAACCAAATTAAAATTTGTGGTCCAGTATTATTAAACAAAGTTATGCTACTATTGTAAAAAAAACTAAAATATTGAAAAAGCCTCATCTCAAAAGATTTCCCCATAAATGTAATCAAATTTCAAACACTGTGCAATATTAAAAAAAATCAACAAACTTTCGTAAACATTTTAAACTTTTTAATTAAGTTCTTTAGAAAATCCCTGGGTATGCAATTTTGTGGCCTATTCAATTTTAGTGTAGGGCAAGTTTGAATTGGGTAGGACTTACGGTTAATTTTTTCCTTTTTTTGTTGAAGGTATGGAACTTACATATAAAAAAGCGTCGAAAATATCGCTCATTTACTTCAATAATGTCATAATTCAAACAAACCAAACTCGAAAAAAACGGCTTTAAAATTTTGAGTTTACATTTGTTCCAGTAATCGATACATCTATGAAATTTTTATACAACATAGAAGAAGAGGTAGCGGTAATTTTTGCGTACTTTGTATAAAAGATAATAAAATTTGCCAAAAATCAACGTTAAGCCCCAGCTACTTCAAACATGCACTTTAATTGAATTTGCTACAAAACTGCAAACTAAATCAAATTAAAAGTACTGAAATTTTTAAGAAAATTTGATGATTTTTTATACTTACTACGTTCTTCCCGAAGTACGATTTGTTTGTTCAAAGCAATATATGTATTTCCTCAATTTCAGAGGTTTTGGAGAAACTCAATCGTATGTAAGAATATTTGCATACATACATATGTACATTATTCTACATATATCACTCCCCACAAAAAAAAATCGGCACTGTTTCTCCATTGGAATTATAAAATCTATTATATTTCTTATACGTCAGCTGGACCGATTTGAAAATACCTCCTTGAGTTTTTTATGAATAAAAATAGGTTTTTTAAAGTACTTTTTTTTTAAATCACCTCAGATGGCAAACCAGTTTAAGCTTAAAAAACCGAAACTTTTTTTAGTCCAATGTACATACATACATAGTACATAAATAGAAAAATTGCAGGTATTTTATAAAAATCCGCAAATCTTTACGGCCCTGACATGCCTTCTTCTTTTGAGGTTTCCTGAGGTGAATTAATGTAATTCGCTTTTGGCTTGTTAGCACGCAAACCTTCTAATCATAATTATTTCACATTTTAAAATTCATAAAATTAACTATTTATGATTGTCTGAAAAGACTAAGAACCATTCAAAATAATAGAAACTACCATCCCAAAATACCGTCTATTATATTTTGTTAATACCAATGTGGCAACGCTGCTTCTAAAATGTACAATTTATGAAACTTCAAAAATGCCTCTAACCGTCAAAAAAGTTTGAAGTGAAACTACCTTCTATTTTTTTATCATGCTAAAGCCTGTTCTGTTACAAAAAAAAATCAAGTTACTGATGAAGAAAATCGATTGATAAATACGAAATAATGAGTGGTCAAATGAAAATGTGCAAAGATTTTTTGTAT
>NW_016157628.1:3559-3771 GCF_001687245.7 Rhagoletis zephyria | reverse complement strand
TGGAAAAGGCAGAACAGACTTCGCGGTTTTTGTTACCGATGATGTCGATGTCATCGGCATAAGCCAGCAATTTGCACGCTCTGTAGTAAATTGTTCCTGAGCGATTCAGTTCTGCAGTTCTTATTATCTTCTCCAACATCAGATTAAAGATGTCACATGAAAGGGAGTCGCCCTGTCTGAAATCCCGTTTGGTGGCGAACGGCTCGGAGAGG
>NW_016157628.1:2601-3429 GCF_001687245.7 Rhagoletis zephyria | reverse complement strand
GCGGGTCTTTTCCAAGATTTGGCGTATTGTGAATACCTGGTCTATGGTGGATTTGCCAAGTCTAAAGCCACACTGATAAGGCCCATTCAGTTCATTGACGGTGGCCTTCAGTCTTTCACACAATACGCTCGATAAGACCTTGTAACCTATGCTTAGAAGGCTGATCCCGCGGTAGTTGGCGCGAATGGCGGGGTCACCTTTCTTGTGGATTGGGCAGAGCACACTTAAATTCCAGTCGTCGGGCATGCGTTCATCTGACCATATTCTGCACAAGAGTTGATGCATGCACCTTATCAACTCCTCGCCGCCGTACNGAATAATAGGTTTAAAGACACTTTTATCAAAGTTGATAAATCTGACTTTAAACCAGTTTTGTTACACAAATATTTACCCGTATTGTGGCAAAAAATATTGGCTTCAATTTGTCATTTTGTTTGCCAAATATACATTCGCATTCGCAAAAGCACCGCATTGATTATTGCGATTGCGAAGGCGAATAATAATAATAATAATAATAATAGATTGGCGCTTACACATATGTTAGTGTTTGGCTGAGCTTCTCCTGCGAAGGCGAATGTTAAATTTACTGCGGAAGCTCCGCGGTTGCAAATGCGAATGCGTATATTCGCAACAACCCTGATCCATAGGGCTACATCTTCTTCTTCGCATACTTCTGAGTGTGCCAGAGACGATTACACCACAACTCCACCTCCGTCAGATGCAACAGGCAGTGGACCACCGCGTACGTGGCCGCTTGCTGCACAAATCGAGCTGCCTCTACCGCACAACAGACTCCACCTGAGCAACTCAACACAAACACAACCGCAC
>NW_016157628.1:0-2501 GCF_001687245.7 Rhagoletis zephyria | reverse complement strand
AAAAGTGAGACGAGATTTATTTCAAACGTTTTTATGTTTTCGGATGTTTACACAATATCAAAAAGACCTTGGATTTGGTCACGCCGATTTGGTCAGTTTTCAAAATCGTTGTGAATGAAGTCAAACATGTATTTTCCAAGATTAAGAATCGTTTTATAAATTAATAGTGGTTTCAAGCACATTAGTATTAACATTCGTTAACAAAATACAATTACGGTAAGAAACGCCCATTTTAAGTCCATTTATGCAGTCTTGAAAATTGGAGCGGAATAGTTTCATTACACTGAGAAAAGAGTTTAGTTACGTCAACTAAATATTTTTCTCTCAACACATGATTAACCAAATCATACAGTATTTGGTTATAGTTACCAAAGCATGTGTTGAGAGAAATATATTTAGCTGACTTTTTTCTGAGTGTAGTCACCGAAGTAGCACAATTTTCGCGGTTTCTAAATTTGCCGTTATATGAAAGTAGGGGATGTGCAATAAGTGTTTAAATACAAATATTTTAGTTAATTCCATTATATGAAAAAGTGACTGTAGGTTAATGCAATAGTCTTTAACATATCCTGGGAAATCCTTTTGAGGACTCTCCAAGGGGACGATATTGCTTTGCATTCAGCTTGAACAAAAAATTCATTCCCTGCCACACTTTTATGTAATACGATTCTTTTGAAGAGAAATTTCTGTAGAAAAAAACTGGAGATCCACCTAAATTTTTCGATATAACTTTGGTAAATATTACTCCATCGGTACGTAATAAATACCAAATTTAAGGCGAGACTTACTGTTACTGATTTATGATAATATTATTATGAAAATCGTTCACATTATAAAAAATTATTTAAGAATAAAAAAAATGAGGAACCAAAATTTTTGTCAACTTCCTATATTTGCAATTTTCGTATTGTATGCATAAGCATATGTATGTAAACTAATTAGTATTTCTAGAAGTTGTGCCTGCTCAGTGTTTCCATACTCATTTGCATAAACAAAATTTTTCCACGGTGATGGAAAATAATGACTTTTTTATTAGACCTACCGAAATTCTTCCTAAATTTCCAAAAATTGGCAAACTACAGCTAATATTAAAAAAAGATTAGAATATTTGGAACCAGCGACCTAAATACACCCCAGAAATATGAATACTGATCTCTACATCTTTTGACTAAAGTCCAATTACAATTACAATTTGGTCGAAATACAGATAAGTTTGAGATTAACGATAAGCTAAAGGGCTGCGAGAAATGATATTTGACTTTATATTTTGCGTTAACGGATTCATTATCTAATAATATGCACCAAACCCTCTTGCTGAGCCCAGAATTTTTAACAAGAATTGGTCTGATTCGACTAGTATGCTGTGTGTCACTTGCAGGCCGATGCGCGGGCTCTTACAATTAAAATAAAAGACTAATATTTTGCAGGCTTGTTGTTGGCTTCATGATACAATATATTTTCACCATTACCAAGGGATTTGATAAAAATTAGATTTTCGAGCCGCCCTAATGTACATACCTACATCAGTTGCATTGTCAAAAAATACGAATTAACGAGGGAAATTTTGCGAATAAATGAGATTTTTCAAGGGAGATTTACGAATTAATTCAAGGAGATTTAAGAATTATCGCCATTCCACTGTATTCTAAAATAACTGTTTACTATTTACCACATTAAGTTATACAATGGCAGGGATAATTATCAATATATTTTCACGAAATGTTTTTAAGAATTAATGTTGCGGTTGAAAACTAATATTTTGGAACCATTTTACAGTTTTTAAGAATAAATGTTAAAATAAACTAAAAAAATGCTGACTTGTAAATTGGATTGAAAATTAATAGTGATTATTCCGATCAAGGGTTTGTGTCCGCTCCCCTCTTATACCTGCACATTCAGCAATAACTGCCGATTCAGGTAGTGGAACAGGAAGTTCGGAGATTTGGACGAATCCCCAGGATGTACCAATATTCGAGGCTCGTACAGTTTTCAAAATATTTATGTTTTATTATAATGATTTTTATATTTATTTTTGTACATAGCGCCCTGCTGAAATGGAAGGCCGCATATCTGAGAATAAAGACAGGCGATCAGATGAGGATCAGCGTAAAATTGATCAGCAACGTATTGCAAGGAACATTATGCTTATGGCGAACACACTGCAGAAGAAACCTAACGATAAAAATGAAAGAGATGAACCGAACTCTATTGAAAGGGATAACCCAAAAGCTGATCAATCAGATTACATGCCAGAGTATGTTTTGGTCGTTTTTATTTTTTTATTTTGATAAACTTGTATTTTTCTTCATTCAGCATGCTCACATAAGCATATCAAAGGACGGGATTATTATATTTAGTACCTGAAAATGCTCATTATTACCACTGCATCCCAGAAATATTTATAGAACCGCTTGACTGAGAGTCAGATTGTTATGTCGTCATATTTTAATATACACACGTGCATATTAACAATGCCTTTGTAAGCTATCCTCATATTATTG
>NW_016157627.1:234060-237572 GCF_001687245.7 Rhagoletis zephyria | reverse complement strand
GTACCCGGGTAGCTCATTACCCGGGTGAAATCATCAGCCCTAGTACATACATATATATTAGGGTGGGTCAATTTGTATGGACGAGTTTTTCGACTATGCGCGTATAGCACAGAAGGATTCACCGCATTATTCTAAGCAAATTTGCAGAAGAAACCATGGGTCTAAAAACAAATTTGGAGTTTGTCAAACTGCGCAAATAGGTTTCTGAGCATTTTGCTGTAGTGTCGTAAAGAAGTGCTTAAAGTTTGTAAATAAACATGCTATAAGGGGCTTATTGGTATGAGGAATCCATTTCTGCGCTTAACGTTTTCTTAAAACTTCCACCAGAGCGCTCAACAGCGAAAATTTTCACATTTCCTTCGAAACCTATTTTCGCAATTTGGCAAACTTCAAATTGATTTTAGAAACATATTTTCTTCGACATAGTTGCTTAGAATTAAACGTAGAATCCTCCTATGCTAAACGCACATAGTAAAAAATAAATAAAAAATTTATCCGCTCTAATATATATGTATGTATATAAGATCATATTTTCGAAGTTAAAACACATATATACATATCTATATAAACAAGTAAAAATGTATCAGTTCGAGCGAAACCGAACTTTATATGTATGAGTGTATATTAGGGTGGTCCAAAAACAGTACAGTCGGAATTGCAATGCTCTCACCCCCTAGAATTGTTCTATGTCGAAAAAATTATACCCCTATTTTTTATTTTGAAATCAAAAATATTTATAGGTCGCTCAAAGCGCTCAAAGTTTTCCATATATTTTTATATGGGGGAAATAAAACTTTCGCAGAAATGGTATAGAACTCTTGAAAATCAATATTTTTCGATCGGAAAACTCTGTACCTTGAAAACCTTGAAACCTTGAAAATTAGCTTCAAAGTAAACTTCTTGATTTTTTTAACATAAAAACAGCTTTCAATAGACTTAAAAAAAAATTATACGTGTTTTTTGGTTCTTATGACCATGAAAATTTATTGCCTATAATGTTTAAAAATTTTGTTAACCGAATCAAAATAATAGGATTTTTGGAGGTTTTTCAAATCGGTACAGCTCACGTAAATCTTAATATTTTTCCGAACCATTCTGGCAGAAACTGTAAAATATGGTAAATCTTAAAATTCCAGTGATTGGTTTTTTCTTAGAAATACCCCGACGAGTGGGAGGTCAAGTATATCGTGCAAATTACGACGGAAGCGCATAAACTTGTTTTCGTCGCTAAATTTTTTTCCGATACTTGATCATTATTTGGATCAAATAAATAAATGTGAGATTTGTCAATCACAAAAAACTACTAAAAATATTCACAACATCTTGGCCTAATAACAATCAAACATCGACAGACGATTTCATTGCTGAACCAAACATGCGACGCAGGGGTACCTTCGTGTTTTTTTTAAATTGATGTTTAATAACCGTTTTTATTTCAGTTACTGGTCTAACATACGAAAAAGAAAGTCCTGGGACTTATTTGTTGAATCAAGGTGACAAAAGTCTTTATCCTACCATCTTTGTTTATTTGAAACCAGGTGCAACAATGCCAGTATCTGTTGCAACGAACGAGCGGTCATTTTCAACCCTTCGAAGGTTGAAGACCTACATATTTGCGTAGTAGTATTGGGCAGGGGAGATTGATTGGGTTGGCGCTCCTAAATGTACATGGGGATCTGGAGGTAATCCCCAACAAGTGCTAGACGAGCTAACAATTTCCAATTAAAAAATAATGTATAAAATAAATATACTTAATATAATAAAAATAATAAGTTTCATAAACACCCGAAATTTTTTTCTGGATCTGCTCCTGACCGACGTAAAATCAGAGATCGTGTTACCACCGCATGACGTTGACGTTGTCGTTGCCCGTAAAGAGAGAGAGAGAGAGGAATCAAAAATTTGATTTGGCCCTATTTTTTTTTAAATGGCATTAAATTCTTCAAATTGGAATAAAGAATTTTTTTGTTCAGCTGAAAAGATCTGTACCGGTCGCCCGATTTTCAAAAATGAAATGTCAAATTAAAGTGCTTGGTCTGTAGATGTGCAAACTGGTTTTAGTTTTTCGAAAAGAGTTGCCACCTACTGATAAATTAAATTAAAATTACATAATAAGCAAATCCGCACCGTTCGTTCAATTTCCAAAGTGAGGCTCGGGCTGTAGATGCGCAGTAAGGCTTAACTTTTTCGAATAGAGTTGCCACCTTTTAAAAAATTATATTCAAATTATTAAAAAAAAAATTAACTATTAGAAATTGCGTATCAATCGAAATGGTTTTGAAAAGCTTTGTTTCTTAGCTGAACTATAGGAGGGTTGCCACCTATTTAAAAAATCATATTAGATAAGAGAAATATGTATCACCATATGGATGCCAAACGAAAGGGGTTTTAGAAAGTAATAGTTTGAAAATATTTTGAAGAGGGTTGCCACCTGCTCGAAAGGTCGAATTTAGTTTACTTATACACAAGTTATGGAAATATCAAACGAAATTGTTAAAAAATCTTTAGTTTCATCGCCAATAATATTTTTGAGGTGTTGGGAAAGGGCTGCCACCTGTTTAAAAAGTTGAATTCAAGTTATTTTATAAGTTAAAGATTATACAACTTATGTATTTATCTTATTTTGGCATTGCACTTTTGAATGGGAAGGGTTAATAGGAATCTCAGCTTTTTTGGCACATTTTGTTACCTTTTATCCTCAATATGGCACCTCATAGCTAAGCTGACCCCGAAAAGCTACGAAAGTAGCATATCGTGCCCTAACCGCCAAAGTAACGTAAGCGACATTTTTTTCAAAATTTTCTTATTGATGCAGAAATATTCCTAGAGCGTCTAGATGCATTCCTGCATCAAAAAGAAAATTTTGAAAAAAATGTCGCTTACGTTATTTTGGCGGTTAGGGCTCGATATGTTTTGAATTGTACCGTTATTTTGAAACTCGTTTACAAAAGATTTGGACTTACCTACGTGATTCCAACTTTTAATTGTATCTACTCGTAATATAGGAAAACAATAATGCAAAAATCATTTTGTTGCACTTACATAAGCTTGCACAGCTATCAAAGTTAACTCTTCCGAATTTTCGCAAATAGTTTTTTCTCGTGGCGCTGTAAATTAGAGCGATATCTTCGTCTGATCTGATGGTAGCGTAATCCACGATATTGCCTTGTAAGCCAATAGCTCGCATCCAGGAAGTGTTTTGACATTTCTCAATAAGAAATTAGTGTCAAAATGGGTCAATCGTAGGCGACCAATTAAATCTGGTAGTTGTTGTTGTCGTACAGAAGTATCGTACTCATACCAGCGTTTTATGGCATGAAAAGTATCCTCCTCACAAGTCACATTCAAATTGTTGCTTTCTATGATTGCCTGCAATTTTTCAGCTTCGAATCTAAGAAAATCGGGGGTTTGGTTTATCTGCAAAAAAAAACGATCAAAACTACATTAACGTCAAGATAGGTACATATCGCACACTCGCTTCAAAAGACACAACTAAAAAAAAAAATAAAAAA
>NW_016157627.1:225849-230654 GCF_001687245.7 Rhagoletis zephyria | reverse complement strand
TTTGTTAATTTTTTTATAAATCAAATTGTAGGATTTATCGCCAATTAATGTCAATTTTTTCATTATTATAATCTCTAACTGGCACACTACTCTTGTATGCGTTTTTGTGTCTATTGCTTTTCGGGATCTCAAGTTTGAGTTCCGCCTATTTTGAGAGAGTATGCGATATCTAATTATAAAAAAAAAAGTAAAAGCAATACTCGTATAACTCACTTCCATAAAATTATTTATTTCATATTCCAAGAGTTTCTCATACAGTGGTACACAATGAGTTTCACGCTCTAAACAATATGCCCGCTGCAGATGTATACTCAGATATATGCTGCAAAATATAGTCAACACAACCGACCACCGCCTCTTCCAATTTCAAATACATGGCTGCCTTCAGCATTACATCCACATTTTCGATGATTATGAGCGTTTTGCCGGTATAGCAAAATGTTATTAAAAGCTCAAAGATGTCACTGTCTATGTTATTTAATTCAATAACCGGAGTTAGGCCCTTGTCGCTTTTGAAAAGATCTTTAAAATAAGGGCTTGCCGCTGAGAGTATCAAGCGATGTGCTGGAATTCTGTGACAAAAAAGAAATCAAATAAATATTTTTTCAGCGAATTTGCACGACGCACAGTGGCAGAGCCACATATAAAATATGGCAAAAAGTAACAATTGTTCTCGGATTCGACTGTGATTTTTTATCTGCCGTATTTTTTGGTTAGGAATGAAGAACTCTTAAAAAATCGCATAGATTGGCAAACTGCCACGCCCACTACACTAGCGCGCGCAAATAGGAAATGTGATCTGATTTTCATAAAATTCGATATCTTAGTCTTAACCGGAAAAACTCAAATCTGTAAAATGGTCGGCCGAATGACGTGTCCATCAGTTATAAATTTTTTTTTTTTATAAAAACCGAGTTTTATTAAATTCAGATAACATCTACCATTCGCCAATCTATGCCATTTTTTGTACTTCCTGATTTCTAGGAAAAGATCCGAAATGGCAAGTTTCCGTAAAATCGGATATCAATTGCTACTTTTTGCGACAGCCCAGTCCAGATAAACGGAATGCCAGCAGGTTCTAGCAGCTGGAACTGGTTTCAATAGTTTACTAAGGGGTTTAATGAACATTGTAATTCCCATCTCTCATTAAAAGTCAATGCGAATGCGTTAAATCATATACACTGCCGGCAAAAGGTATTGGTACAGAGATTTTTTTTTACCATATATGCAACAATTTTCATTTCATTTTTTCCCCGTTAATTTTTTATAGAAATATATGTAGTTCATACTACAACAAAAATATAAAATCATAATTTCTAAACTTTGTGCAAAACTCGGGGAAAACTCAATAAATTTTCTTGTAAATTTTCAACTTTTCAGCAGATTTTTTAGGATTTGTTTGAGTGTGCAAAATTAATTTTATTATAATAAAGTGCAAGTTTGAAGTAGCTACGACTTACCACTGATTTTTGGCAATTCTTTTCACGCAGTTTCTTCCAAAAAACAAAAAAAAAGTGTTACAAACAACTTTGTAAGGAAAAACTGCAAAACACCTTCAACAAAAAAAAAATTCTCAAAAAATTAACGCAATTTTTTAGTAACATCAAGCATAAATTTTTTAATGGAATTTAATGGGATGTTCTCAACTCTGAAAGGACTAGGAAAAATGATTGAACCCTGTAATGGAGCAACCCTTGCATACTATTGTCGTTAAAACAAACCCAATAAAAACTGAATTGCCAGTCTTGAGTCCGTGAAATGCTTTTTCATATGCATTATTTCGGTTTTCAACCGAAACTGTGCATATATGCATTATTTCGGTTTTTTTCATATGCATTATTTCGTATGCACAGTTTCCATATGCACAATTTCAGGGTGCCTCCGTGAAATGCTTGTTTGAATTTTTACGTAACAAGTAATTTTTAAGCAAAAAACAAAACCGACTTAATTTCTCATATAAAAATTTAAGATTGTCGTTAATTTCTTCACGATCAAGTTAACGCATCTAAACAAAATTAGTATGGAACCACCCTTGAGGTACCACCTTTCTGAAAAAAAGAATTATCGAAATCTAAAAAAAGTAAAAAAAAAAAAAAATTAAAATTAAAAAAAAAAAATTATAATAAAAATATTTAAAATTAAAAAAATATTCCGACGAACTGATAACCTCCTCATTTTTTTGAAGTCGGTTAAAAATACGATTCATACAACACCGGCATCAAGTGCCCTTTGAATAATACTAGTGCCATTTTTTCTCCTGAAAAGGACTTAGATCATGTTAATAGGCATGTCAAGAGTCTGGCCGACCACTTAGTTATCTATTTCAAGACATTTCGAAACTTGGACTTTCTGCCACTCTCAGACCACTGTGCCACGTGCAAATTGCGCAATTTCAACCCTCAATATCGTTTTCAAATTATGGCTGTTTACACTACTAGCAAATATTCAATTTGAATTTCGATAACAGTTTGTTTATAATTTTTTTTTTGACATTTGTTTATAATTTTTTATTTTTTTTTGCGTTTGTTTTTATTCATTCGAGTTGTGAAAATTAGGAGTTGGTTATGTGGCGAGCTCTAAAACTATTCAGCTACGGAGTTAAATTCATCAGCTGATTTGGATATGGTAAAGACATTATTTCATTTATTGTGGGAGAAAAGTCAAACGTCCTGGAATGAGAGTTAAAATCTTGGCACAAACAATGGAATGATTCGTTTAATTCAAAATTAGTTTTGCATGGCTTCAAAAATAAAGGTTGAAAGTGTCTTGATACTCGAGAGCAAACATTAAAGTTATGCCTGGGAAGTTGGCATACCGTATGACGCAAGAAGACAAAAAAGCTGTTCTGAGTAGCTTTTCAATAATTTAAGAGTTCCTGAGAAGGAAAAGGAAAGTTCTGCAAAAAATCCGAAACAAATTTTTCATTCAAAAAATTTAAATTTTTGAAAAAAAAGAAAGTTCTGCAAAATTATACCGGAAAAGGATTTTTTCGAAAAAGTGGAAAAATTTTACTTTTTGAAAAAAATAAAAAAAAATGTTCTGGGTAGCCTTTCAGTATGTAGTTCCAGAATTCCTGATAAGTTTTCAGCTTTTTCGAATTAATTGAAAAAATATCTTTTTTTCTTTTCAGCAAATCTAGATCTATTGAAAAGCTATTCAGAACGGTTTGAATATTTATTTTTTTTTTCAAACATTTAACTTTTTCGACTTTTATTTTTATTTATTTAAGAGTAAACTTCCGACTTTTTTGAAAAAAAAATGTTTCTATCGACGTAATTTTGCTGCTCTTTTTTCCTTTTCAAGAACTTTAGAACTATCGAAAAGCTACTCCGAACAGTTCTAATTTCCACTTTTTTTCAGTCAACTTTTTCGACTTTTTTGAAAAAATTCTTTTTTTGTGTAATTTTGTAGAAACATTTTTTTCTTTTCAGGAACTCTAGAACCATTGGAAAGCTTTTTAGAACAGTTTTAACTTTTATTTTTTTTATTTTAATATTCGAAAAGCTTTTTAGCGTAATTTTGCAAAATTTGGTTTTCTTTTTCAGGAACTATAGAATTATTTTCAGAACTTAGAACAGTTTTAATTTAGATTTTTTTTTTTAAATTTCACTTTTTCACTTTGCAGAACTTTCTTTTTCCATTGCAGGAAATCTAGAACTATTGAAAAGCTACTCAGAACCATGGCGGAATTATACCAGGTGAAGTAATTAGAGCGAGAGGAAAGATTTTTATTTATTTGAAAAATTGCCTTTAAAATTTGACTATAAGGCAGCCGAATGTCAGAAAATAAAGGGAGAAAGCTGTTTTATTACTTCACCTGTTTATTGCGCCATGCTCAGAACCATGATACAAAAAAGAAGGTAGTTCCATTGTCACTTTTTCGTCGCCATATTAACAACAATTAAGTAGATTGTGACATTTCGTGCTACCGTATCCAATATCGAAAATCCTCCAAATTTTTTTCATCAATTTTCTGTTTAGTTACAATCGAAATTTGAACAAGCAAAAGGTATTTTGTTGGGTACGACTAGGTTATTTGTACAATAATTTTGGGTTATTGTGTCCAAACGCTTAACCCAAAGCAAAACATTTTAACACACACGTGTGGTCAAACAATTAAGCGTTAGTTTAAAATAAAGATTTCAAATTTTCAGATATAAATTAATGAATAACTTCGGTTTGAAATATGGATCTTTTTGTAAAAAATACTGTGGTCAGCGTAGCCGGACTGATGAGGGTTATTTTTTCGAACCGCTGCCGAAAGCCTACAACGTGGAAACGTATTTTGCGCAAAAATCCTGTGGTTAGCGTAACCCGAGTTTACATTCTCCCTGTCAAAATGATGACTATACCCCATTTTTCAATTTATTTTTACCCAAAGAAACAACGATATTGTCGAAATTTACTAGAATTGGCTAAGATTCACTTCTCTTAAAGTAATGAGGCCTATGGGTTCCAAAGTAAATCCGTAAATCAAGTTACTTGAAAGACATGGACAAAGACAATATCGAAATGTGTAATTTCAGTGTCTCAATTATATCAGAAACAATCGTATCCGATATAGAAAACTGTAATAGTCCTGGCTAGCTATATTGTGTAATAATCAGATGACATAATGATACTAAAAAATTGTTAAAATATGTTCACCACAATTTTATTAATGTAAAAATAAAGATTTTGGCAAGTAAATAGTTATCGAATTTAATGTAAAACTTGAACGTTTTTAAGATAAAATATTAATTATTTTTAAGAGATAAGTGTTAATACAACAATTTTGTTTATATTCCCAAATTTAGGATATAAAA
>NW_016157627.1:218650-225245 GCF_001687245.7 Rhagoletis zephyria | reverse complement strand
TTTTTTTGTTTTAATCTTAGATCATATAATTATTTCGAGCTAATTAAATTTTTTACAGTTTAATTTTATTAAATTTTGTACAGTTAAATTTTATAAAAAGAAACTACCAATACCGGCGCACTTTTCTACGCCAAAAAAACGGACGAACTCAGAGTTTTTAAATTGATTTTTTTTTAATTCCTTAATGCTAACGGCAAAAAAATTTGTGGTTTTTTCATTTGGCTACACTTGCATGATTTTGACATAAGATTTTTTAGGTAAGCTCTTTTCGCTTTTGCACAAAGGGTCCCAGCTGATTTGCATCGAACTGCTCTTCTCACCAGTGATGGAAAGGTAGGTACAAATGTACTTTTTTTTAGCCGTTTTATAATTTTAAAGTACATTCAGCCAAATAAATTTGCCTAAATGAATCTATCTGGGCTTGGATAGCATAAGTCAAAGGGCCACGACGAACCTTGTGCAGATTTGTTCGCATTTGTTGCATTCGAACACATCTCTTCTTAAATAGATTTGTATACCTTTCATGAGCATGAAATGGTATTATAACCTTAGTTCGATGTTTGTAAGTACCAGAAAAAGATGAGACCCATGAAAATGTATACTTACACATGGTGGGCCAAATAAAAAATACGAACTTCACGCAGCAGGCCCATAGTTTGCCTAGCGGTGTGCGCAGTCACTCCATCTTGTTGGAACCAGAAATTAGGATGCTGCCTGTTGCACACGGGGGCCGCCCCATATAAGCGGGTGCTCAAAATTTTGAAATAATTTTCTTTCCATTAGACTCGCTTGAACTACTTTCTAAGAGTAAATTTTTGACGTCTTAACCCATTATTGATCATGCATTAACCCATTGGTGATCCATTTTTTGTAAAATCTTATGTTAAGTTAATTTGATTTTATTATTGTGCAACTTATGAATAATTTAACCCATTTACGACTTTGACTTAACGCATTGATAACCATATTTTAACCCATTTGTGGTCAATTTTTTTATAGAGCATTTCCCAGCTAAACTTAATGGGATAAATGCACGGTCAAAACAAAGTTGAAAGTAAAAATAATTTCAGCTCTCTAAAAATATTTTTTTTGGGAAAATTTGTCAAAAAAGTCGAAATTATTTTTAGTTTCGTCTTTGATTCGACTATGAATATGACTCATTATGTTTTGAATTTAAAGAGATTTACAAATTAAGCATACAAAATATCGAAAAGCAAGTAATGTATCTAATTAAAATCATTACTTAATTAAAAAATCAGCTACATTTTTATAAAAAAATTAATTAAAATAAAATAAAAACAAGTAATTTTTGAGCAAAAAACAAAGCCGACTTCAATTCTCATATACAAATTTAAGATTATCGTTAATTTCTTCACGATCCAATTATCGGTACCACCCTTCCGATGAAAAAAATTATCAAAAGCGTTATTTTTATCGTTTATTAAAAAAAAAAATCCGACGAATTGATAACCTCCTCCCTTTTTTGAAGTCGGTTAATGAAATAAATAGTCAAAACATAAATTAAATTAATTAAAGTGCAAGTTTGAATTAGCTAGGACTTACGTATTTCCATACGAAGTATGTTCGACGATTTTTTATATGGAGAAAATGAGCGACATCTAAATATCTAATTAAAAACACCGTTATTTTTACGAAGTTTGAAACTTACATTTATTCGATTATTGTTAAGAAATAAATATATTAAAAAAAAAATTATTCAAATTAAATAATAATAAAAAAAATAGTCAAAACTTGTCAATATGTGGGTGTCTCATAGTTATAATAAGCACTATATAATGAAAACTGTGACACTTATTCCTCATAGTTGGAATCTAAATTCTACTATAGATCTCTCTAAAGTTTTTAAAGTCCTTGTTCGAAGTAAATGCGCTTTTTAATCATTGAGCAACCTCAAAATAATAAAAATCATAAGTTCGAAATGAAACAGAATCAAACTTAACCAGAAGTGTACGCTTTTTGTTTGTTCAAATGTGTCAAGTTAGCACACGCATTCTCCGAGCCGAAAAACGACAGAAAGCAGAAAACTTACCCTCAAACGTAGAATTTAATGGGGAATAAACCATAATAGGGTTTTTTCCAAAAACAAAAAAAAAAACATTTTTAAAAAATTGAATTTTGAGCACGCTTGCCCCAGTGTGCGTTGGCCGCAAAAAGTTGTCAATCATTATTCTGTAAGAAGCCCCAGAAATCGTTTCAGGAATTTCATCCTCATTCTCGTGAAAATATGGGCCGATAACTTTTGCGGCCATAACACCGCACCAGTGCATCTGGATGGGTATAACTGGTGTTGGTGTGTTGCCCTTGGATTATCAGAGTCCCGCAATCTACAGTTTTGCTTGGAAATGCGCTTCATCCGACATTAGAACATTACCTGAAAAATCAATTTGTGTGGCTAATTGTGTAAAACGAATAGCGTCTTGCTGTAGGTATCCATATGATTTTCCAAGAGATTACCTACATATAACATGCCGAAAGGAAAGACCAATAATATTAAAAGATAAAGAAGTTATACATAGGTGTTTAACATTGGTAGGTCTTATTTGGCCCACCCTGTACTATATATGCTGAAGGGAAACTTATATCAAAAAACCTTTCAGAAATATGTATGCTACTTTAAGAATTTTTAAAATTCTCTTGGTTTAAAGATCTTTGTGCTCTAGAGTTAAGAGCCCAATTATATTCTGAATAAGCAATTACAAAAAATCAAATGAGTCGGCTATTGGTTTTTATGTAAAACTTTTAAATTAATTTAGTTTGCAACTTTCCTTTCAGATTTTGTAGAAAAATTATGCAGTTTTGTTGCCCATTAAATTTTAGTCCAATAAGGTTCAAGTTTGAAGTTGCTAAGAAATCGTATTGATTTCTGGGATTTTTTTTTTGCTGACGGGTTATTTCTTTTCTTCAAAAAAAATTTGTCGAACATACTTTGTATGAAAGAAATTGTGTGAAAAAAAATTGCCAAAGATCAAGACAATTTTTTAGCAACTCCAAACATGCTTTTTTTATACTAAAAATTGAATGTGCTATAAAATGGCTTACTTAGAATTTTTCTAAAAAATCTGATTGGAAAGCTGCAAATAAGTACGCTAATTTATTGAATTTTCCTGAGTTTTGCGCAAAGTTAAGAGATTTTATTTTTATCTTTTTTGTTCTAGTATGATAGTATGAATATATTTTAATAAAAAATTTGCGAAAAGATATTATTAAAAAAAACTTTGCATGCATTGCGAAAACTTCTCTGTGCCAGTAGTTTTGTCCGGCACTGTATGTGGTTCGACAGAACTATTTTCTACTTTTTTTTTCATTTATTAAAACTTTGTAGTGAGATTTTTTCCAGCATCCACATAGGCCGCAAGCTTTGTAGACAACAACTTTCAAAAAATCCTTTAAATCAGTAAAGACGAAATAATATCCTTCGCGAGAAGCTTTTTAAGACTTTCAGTAAAGGTGAAAGCTTCCTCTGGTCGTTGCTACCCTACCTCGAATACATACACCCAATGTATTTTTCAGAAAAGCAAGATGCCAGCAAAAATTTATTCATTTAATTTTAAGAAAAAATCAAATTTATTTGGTTTACTTCTTCTACTTAATTAAACTAAAATCTCTCTCGATTCCTAACAAAAGGAAATTGAAATAAATCTCATTTTCTTTTCGCTCCTCCATTTATATTTCAGGGAAAGCGCTGCCTATCAGATGCTTGCCACGATAACGCCAAGTGTAGGTGACAATACCAAGACGTTGATTGCCCAAGGAAACTGGACAAGAACGATCAGGACGCAGCTGGAAGCAAACGGTATACAAAGCCAATTCTAATTCCGGCGAAGTGCCAGCAAAGACGCCATTCACTGGCTTAGTGACGCCATTGTGGGTGAAGCGTACTTTCAAAACTTTGCCTTTCTGAGGAAGAGAAGAAGCAAAACAATAAAGATAATGAAATAAATAAAAAGAAAAAAGTCTCAAACTAACATTTCCCAAATCGACTTGATTCAGATAGCCTTTGTAGTCCAATCGACCGGCCTTCTCTTCGTCCGCAAAGTACACCCAATTATGTAGACCAATTAGCGTGCCATTCTTTACCTCGTGCACGAAAACATGCTCAAAGCCGGAACTGCCGATACGTCCTTGGCCGCGTGAATATTGTGTGAACCAGAGTTCTTTCACGAGATCGCGATGCGTCTTCGGATCAGGTGTGACAATGCCTGGGATAGAGAAATAGAGCAAAAGATTAATACGTATATGATATATGAGTTTCCGGGTAAGTCGACTTACCTTTGTTCTGCAGGAAAAGCATAGCCTGTCGCATAACCTGTGTACCCATTACTGCATCGACAAATTCGTTCTCTTCACGCCGTTCGTTGACTGTCACGTGCTCATTGGCTAGAGTATCCTCCTCGTAGTTATCGAAAAGTGCGCGCATCTTGGCGACTGTAGGGGTTTCAAAGGCGCGCGGTTCGACCTCAAAGAGGCTGAGAAGAAAATAAGAGTGACTCTAGTTAAAATCGAAATCGTAAGATATAATCTGAATTTGAGGACGTTACTTACGGTTTCGGCGCCTCGTCTGTGCTATCAATAGACCTCGTCTTGCCCTGTGGATTTACGTTCACGTAGTTCAACAGACTCTGCTCTTTGGCATAAAGCTGCTCAGTGAGTGCGCGTATTTCATCATCGCTTGCGAGTGAACTTCCAGTAGCCGCATTACCATTGGCTGAACCGGGTCTTGCAGTGGTTGATGGACCAGGTACGTGTGGAACAAACGAAACACCAGTTGGACCTCCGGCAGGTGCGCTTGGTTTCGTCGGACTTGTCGGTGTTGGAGCGCCGGGTGAAATGCTGCTGCTACCTGGTCGTGATGGTGCTGCTGGTGTTGGCGAGCCCCAAGCGAAAGGCGGTGCTGGCTGTGCAGCGCCACCTGGTGAACTTGGACGAAGGGGCGAAGCTGGCGTGGGGCTACCTGGTGTACGTGGTGTAGGCAATGGAGGGAAGTCTTCTTTAGCCCCACCTGATGGGCGACGTGGCGGTGGCAGAGGTGGAAAGTCGTCTTTCGGCGTAGCAGGTCTGTGTGTTGTCGATGATGCACCGCTGCCGCTGAAACCATTACGCACATCCAGACCCAATGAACTACCAGGTGTACCTGGCTTGGGCGTCGTCGTAGTGCTGGTGCTAGTTGTAGTAGTCGTGCTGGTCAAAGGTGCCAAACCGAAGCCCGGGCGACCAGCATTACCACCCTGCGGACGCGCGCCACCACCATAACTTAGATCCAGCCCAGACGGTTGCGCCTTTGGTGGCTGATAAGGTGCAAAACCGGGTGGTAAATTTGGTTGCGCCGCACCTGGGCGGCCAAAAGTATTCGTATTACTACCAGCGCCAAATGCGTTGACGTTGCCAAAGTGGGACGCAGTAGGTCCAACCTGTGGGCGTTGCTGTTGTGTTTGTGTCTGTTGCTGTGCACCACCGGCTTGTGGCCGTACGGCTACAGGTGTGGTGGGCACTTGCGCTCCAGATTGTTGTGTGGGTTGTGGCCACCGAGGTGGCTGCTGTGCATTGCCTGCCAATGGTGATGATGGCGGTGTGTCAGGACGTGGGCCGAGTGGCATCAGCGGCGCTTGTGGGTTAATTGCCAACGGTGGCGGTCGTTGTGCGCCAGCGGCGTTTGGTTGTACGCGCGGTGTATTTGGCTGCGGTTGTGGTTGTGCGCTGATCGTTTGTGTAGGTGGTGGCACATTTCTGGGCGGCAGAGGTGTGGTGGTGGTCGATGTCTTATCGCCGCCACTGCCAAACAGGCGACTAAACCAACCGGACTTTTTTGTTGTCTGCTCTTCTGGCGGCGCAGGGGTTATCTCGATCTCAGTTTTGTAGCTGGCTGGAAAATAATTTTTTTTTAGTAAAAGAAAGATGATGAGCATATGTATGTGTGTACATATGTATATTAGGGTGGTAGTCAAATTTGAAAATTTGATTGCCGAAAATAAGGGAACTTTACTTTTAATCGCTGTTTTTTAGGATTTTTTCAAGAACTCCAAATTTTTTAGGTTTACTAATGTTTATACATAGATACATATGTATTAAAATAAAATGTTTAATTTTCATACTTGGCTTTTTAGTTAAAAAATATGAATCAATTTTAATAAATTGTACATTAGGCTAAAATTGTAAGCACAATAAGATTTCTGTTAAATTGCATAATTTTATTTCTTTCGTCCTAACATATTTTTTTATTTCAAAAGTAATATTATTTATATTTCAAGAATTTTTTGTAAAACATAAGGTAGCCGACTTTTTAAAGTTTTCTTCTTGATACAGAAATGCTGCTAGGGCATGTGGATGTATTTCTGCATCTTAAAGAAAGTTTTGAAGAAAATATCGGTAACTTTTTTTTGATATTTTTGACACAGTCGCTGGTGCTGTTTACAATTATAAACAAGTAAGAAAGTCTAAGTTCGGGCGGAGCCGAACATTAAATACCCGGCGCAAGTATTAAATATATGTTTTCCACCTTTCCGAAAGCTACCGCTACATGATAAGCCGGGGTGTATACATTTTAAGTAAATTAGCGTCCTTAAATTTCGAAATATTG
>NW_016157627.1:207714-213842 GCF_001687245.7 Rhagoletis zephyria | reverse complement strand
TCGTTTGGAACAGCGTGAAGTTGGAATATAATGGGGTAGGAAGTGGACCAAAAAATTAAAAAAAAAGCGAAAGTAGGTAAATGTTTGTAATCTATTTTATTTTATGATATAAAAAGAGAATACAAATTACTGAAAATTGCGCAGATTACATAAAATGCAGTTAGAAAGTTTTTTTTTTTCAAATCTGGGGCCTAAATTTCTTTTTGATAGCGAGTTCGCTTTTTCAATTTAAATTGTGTTGGAGAGAAAACAGTTGATATTTTATTTAATTCGATTCGAATCGATTTTTATTATACAACGGAAGCCGTGATTCCGGTCCAGATTCCATTCACTGTCTTTGCCGCCTAGCTGAAAAGGCATATTTACAATTAGGGTGGTCCAAAAATGCATGTGAACAAGTTGGAATTTTTATGCTCTCACCCCTCGGACTGTTCTATTACGATAAAAATATACCCCTTTTTTATTTTGAAATCAAAAAATATTTAGAGGTCGCTCAAAGCGCTCTAAGTTATTTTATGCATTTATGTATTTTATAATGGAAAAAAGGACTTGTCGCAGAAATAGTATAGAATTCTTGAAAATCAATCTTTTCGGAAGACTCTGTTCCTCTTCAAGAGATTCCCAATAATAATACCCAATTATGTATTTAAGAAACTTGTTCATAGTAACTATAATTTATAGGTCCGTCAAAACCGCAGTAAATGCCAAAAAATGCAATGGGGGACCAATAAAAAATCTTTAGTATTAAAAAGTGGTTAAATAAATAATAGGGTATTGTTATTGGAAGTCTCCTGAAGAGAGCCAGAGTCTTCCGATCGAAAAATTTTGATTTTAACGAATTCTACACCATTTCTACGAAAAGTAGTTTTTTTATCATAAAAAATACATGGAAAACTTTGAGCGCTTTGAGCGACCTCTACATATTTATTGATCTCAAAATCAAAAATAGGGGTATATTTTTTCGATATAGAACAATCCTAGGGGGTGAGAGCATTAAAATTCCGACTTAACTTTTTTTTTGGTCCAACCTAATCTACATAAAAATCAATTTTTTTATTTATTTTTTATTTAATTTCCACCATTTCCCATAACTTGCAGCGCTGAAGAGAAAGAAATTGCTTTTTTAGTATATTCATATATTTATTTATTTAATTAAATGCACACTGAATTCAGTTACTCTAAATACAATTGTCGATAGATATCATTCTCTTTTATTTATATTCATATTTTTTTCTTATTTTACGCTCTTGTTTAAAGTTATTTATTAATTTATTTGTTTTTACTTCCTTTGTTTTTTTTTACTGTAATCATATAATCATTTCGTATTCATTTGACTTGTGTCTTTGTTGTATTGGCTGTACTTATGTATGTATGTGCGCTACTCGTACGTATGTATGTGTGTGCGTCCGGTGTTTATTTGTCTGCTTGCACGCATACACTAACCCACATACAAACATATGCTTTTGGGTAGATATGCATTGCAATAGCTGTAAATTTGCATGACAATTATACATTTTAATTGTTAAATATTTTTTCTGCCTTTCTTTTTCAATTAGTTTATGTTGCATAAATTTATCGAATTAATTTTACACCTTATGCAGTTACACTGGTTCAATGGGAGCATTTGTAATTTTTTTTTGCTTATACAAATTTATATTTTAAAAATTTTGTTTAAATTTATCTTGCAGTTTTATTGTTCGCAAACTTTTTTTTTAAAACAAAAAAGAAATAGTGATTTTTGTGCGAATTCAAAGGGCATGTGCACTGAATTTTGTATAAAAGTTCTCCTTGTAGAGGACACAATTTTTAGTGGAGGCTTTAAACAATACGTTTTCAAAAAAAAGTAGCTCTCAAAAGCTTACTTAAAATATGTTTTTTTTTTAATATTTCTTATGCATATTTTAACTAATAATATTTTATAATTATTGATACACTCCCGATTCAAATAATTATTAAAATTAAATTATTATTTAATTAGTCTTGTGCTAATAAATTCTTACATTCATCTTACCAATCTACGACTAGCCACTAATTTCGTAATCCATAATACATTTTTCCTTTCCCGCGTGATTGGTATACCTTTCAACAGGTTTTCCTCCAGTACCAGTACTTGGAGTCGATGGAAACAGTTGAGCACTTTATCTGCGAGCGTCTAGCTCTTGCCAGAGTGACGTTAATACACTTACATTTTCCGCAAGATGTACCGAAATTTATAAAAAACCGTCAAGTTGATGTAGGTTTGCATGAGTATTTGGATTAAAAGTGCATCCCAACTGTCCCTGATAAACGAGCCTAAAGGGCTCACCGTGAATTCAATTCGCAATATTTTTATATATATATTTTTTTTTGACACTTTTTCAGTCAGAAGATAATGTGAGTTAAGAGTGTGAAACGAATTTTTTCTTTAACAAACAAATTTTTTTCTAGCATGCAATAAATGCTAATTATAAAATCATATATGATAATATTTAAAAAAACACGAATATACACATTTCACTACAGCGAAAGAAATTATTTGAATTTATATATTTTCCAAAAAAATAATTTGTTTTTATAATTTTTTTTTTTTTACAGCGTAATAATATTTTCACACCACATTCAATTTAAGTGTTCATTCTCATTTGCATAAGCGACTGCTTCTGAATTTAATAGTTTATAACGCAATTTTATCGCACCTAAAATAATTTTTAGACACACCACTTTTGTCAACAATTTCTGCCAGGGACCAAAATAACTGTTACCTCGAATTTACAAGTTGAAAACGTTGCCCGAATTCTGAAATTTAACAGAAACGTTTTTTTATAACAGCTATTAGATGAAAAATATTTTTCATTTCGCCGATAAGAGTTCTTTGTTAGCAGTTATTGCCTAACGTTTATTTTTTATGTTGTTTGATAAACGTTGTAAGATGAGAATATTGAATATTGANACAAGTTGAAAACGTTGCCCGAATTCTGAAATTTAACAGAAACGTTTTTTCATAACAGCTATTAGATGAAAAATATTTTTCATTTCGCCGATAAGAGTTCTTTGTTAGCAGTTATTGCCTAACGTTTATTTTTTCACGTCGTTTGATAACAGTTATTGCCCAACGTTTATTTTTTATGTTGTTTGATAAACGTTGTAAGATGAGAATATTGAATATTGCATATTAAAATGGAGATGCAGAAAAAGATAAAAATGATGAAAATAAAAGAGGAGGAGTGAAATAACTGTTAACAGACAACATAAAAGTAAACGTTTGGTAATAACTGTTAGCAAGAAACGTAAAGCATAAACGTTGGGAAATAACTCTTATTGGCGACGGAAAACATATTTCTCTTGCACAACTGTTGTCAGCCAACGTAAGAAGTAAGCGTTGGGTTTTACCACTTATCGGCGAAATAAAAAAAAATTTTCTCATATAATAACTGTTATGGAACAACACTTTTCTGATAAAACTTATAACTGTTTTGTCGCTGGTTTCTGTAAATTTTCCACAAACCATTCACTAGTGTCTCAGCATTCACATACACACCCAAGTAGTCCTAAACTTTTTGCATTTTTTTTTTTGCTTTTTTCGTTTGCGTAAAATTTTGAAATTTTAAAAATTCTCACTTTTACACTAAATAATATTTGCACAGTGTGTCTTTTATGCTTTTAACTTTGCTCAAATCCTTATTCATAAATATGCTTAAATTTTTCTTAAATTTTCCCAATATATTTTTTAGTTTCTTTTTTAACATGCTAGTGAATTCTTTCGACTTATTCCCTACACTTATATACTATATTTTAATATTTTGGTTTAAACTACTAAATTTAATTTTTTCTTACACGCTTATCCAGTATATTGTACTTATGTAAATAAATACTTATAGCTATAAATATTTTTATTGAAGTCTTTTTGAAAAGGAAAGGCTTTTGGTAGTTTTTTCAGGAGGGTCTTTTACAAGTTCCTTATTGTGTATATGGGTTATTTTTTGTTTTTGTTTTAAAATGTCGAGTGTAGAGTTATTTGAAAATAAACCGATAGATTTTTTTAAGTGCAAGACTGAAGCAGCGCACACTGTAAGTCTGAGCAAAGCATACGTTAGTAAATAATTAAAAATATGTATATTCAATGCTTGCGTCGTCGGCGGAGGATCACGCTAGGCTTCGGAAATTTCGGGTTGCATAAGTGATCTTAAGTTAAAAATATTAAAGATAAAAATAAAAAATAATAATAAAAAACGCTTTCTCACAAAACTTTTCTCTAAGCAATGCTTGCCTTTTTTTTTAATTTTTGGCAACGATATGTTGAGAGACGAACATTTTGGTTCCTTCTCACGCAACAATCAGCTCGGATCTACATATTCGTAGATCTGGTAGATTTAAAATTAATTTAAGAGAAAACAGTACACGCTCTTTTTTTCTATTACATCTTGAGAAACCAGGCTTTACTTTTACGCCGCAAAAAAAACTTGCGCGTCAGTACCCCAAGTAAGATTCCGTAGTCGTCTCATTAATAAAACTTTTCTTTCTAATCTATGAATGACTTTTGATGCAAATACTTTGCTCAAACCTTTGAGTGGCTTTAAATTCGAGTATAACGTAGGTTCAGAGTTTTTGAGTGGAGTTTTTATATTGTAGAGAGTGATTTAATATTTTGAGGAAACCGTTTGGTAGAGTTTTGAGTTGAAATGCTAAACAAATATTTTTAAGTAATTGGTATTGTAAAGATTTAACTTTTTTTAATAGATGTATATAATTTTCAGGGTTAAAGGTTTTAGCTAAAATTGGAGAGCAGATTGTAGACACGTTAATTGATAAGAGTTTATTAAAAATGCTGTCAATGTTCGTTAAAGATATGTAAAAAAATTGCTGATTTTATTAACAAAAAATTTCGTTTATCGTATGAATATATTCTTGAGAAAAGTAACAATTAAAATAGTAAAATTAAGATAATGAAAAAATTACATAAAAAATTAAAAAGGAACAAAATTAATAAAGCAAAAGTTTAAAATTAAATATTTAAAATACCAAATTAAATTTCTTAAAAAAAAGATTAAATAAAAATAAAGAAAATAAAATATGATTAAAAAATTAATAATAAAATAAATTAAACAAGAGATAAAAAAGTCAGAGATGTAACAATAAAAAAATTAAATGGCATAAAAAATTTATTAGAAAATACAATAAAAAAGACAAATTAAGAATATATAAAAATAAGAAAATTGAAGAAGGAAAAAATAATAAAAAAATTGCTAGTTTCTAAGTTGGGCCAATGCATACAAAATAGTTTGTGTTGTATATTTGGAGCTTTTCGGCCGTTGAATTTAAGGCAAAAACGTTTGGTGGCAGAAAAGAAAAACCAACGTTTTTGCGACCGAAAAGCTCCAAATATACAACACAAAATAAAAAATTTTCTTTTGAAAATAAATAAGATAAAAGCTCAAAAAATAAAACAACATAAAAAAGATGAATATTGTTGTTTTTCCACACCAATTTTTCATATAAAACAGCCTCAAGCTCATTGGAATTATTGAGAAAAAAGATGAAAGTACAATATAAAAAAAATAAAAAATTGATATAAATTAAAATAAAATATGATGAAATAAAAAATTAAAATGGCACGAAATAAATTAGTAAAAGTCGAAAGATAAAAAAAAATTAAAGGTAAATAAAATTTGGTTAAAAAAAATAGAAGTTGATGCTTTCCATTTCCAGACAACCGGTCAGGTACGAGCATGATTTTTAATTTCGACCAAACTCAAATACATTGTTTGTTGGTCCAAATTATGAGACACGTATTTTTTCTTTTGGCTCGGAAAAATTTTTCGGCCGAATTAAACGCGATTTTGTTTTTCAGGCAAAAATCGATTATTCGAATTGACAGTGAGAATGTTTTTTTAAAATGCCCATAACTTTGTCAAAATTTAATAGATTCCAACAATGTTTTTACTCAAATGTCAGTAATTCTTGTCACTTCAAGATAGAATGATATAATTTTTGATTTGCATTATTTAAAATTTTTTATTTAACAATAAACAAAAAGTGCATATTTTTTTTTTAATTTGATTTCTCAAAAAGTGTATTTTTTTTCTCTCAAACTTTTTTACCGGGAAAGAGACACTTTGAACTACAATCAACCCAAATCTCTAATAGCGAAG
>NW_016157627.1:162650-207404 GCF_001687245.7 Rhagoletis zephyria | reverse complement strand
TTAATAATTTTTCATACACATTTCTGCGAGCTGAATTACTTAAGACCTACAGGTGTAAAGATTTCTTTCTCTATTTAAGTTTTCCAACATTTATTAAAATAGCTGTACGAGCGTCTCAGTTATATTTGTTTGTCTTAATTACGCGCTTGGTGGTTTAAACAACATTTAATTTTTTTCTATACGTAATTTGTTTTATTTTTTTTTGGTTACAGGTTTATTTACAAATAGTGCTAGAAATACCAATAGATACAGACCAATATTATTATATGCTATACATACATATATCGCTTATACATATATTTTTAGTGTAAAGTCCAGTTCTCAATTCCCATTGTACGTGGCATAGGTAGTAAATAGTATATTAGGTTTGAAAAAAAAAATCCTTAAAGGACAATATTTGTACATTTGTAAGGAAAAAATGAATTAGAAATTTCAAAAAGGGTTACTATGTGTGAAAAGTAAGTATAGGCGCAACATCAAACATCAATCCCTAGAAAGTTATGAATGGAAAGTGGAAATGGTTTAACATGAGAACAGCGCAGAACGAAAAAAATCTATGAAAATTGCAAAACAAATAGGGGATTTACAAGACGTGTTAAGCGCCCTAACGTCATTTTACATAGAAAATATTTAAGAATTTAAGACATTACGACGTTTAATACACCGTTTGAATCCCCTAAATATGCTTCACTTTCCAAAGAATCCAAAACTTGTAAGGCCTGAAAATATGTGTACAGTTAGCCAATAGCTAAATTCGGATATAGCCTAAAAGCAGGCAACAATATCATGGCCGCACATGAACTTCTCAAACGCCATAAGAGAAATTTGATCGGATTATATAGTAGATAGCCTAAGCGATTTGATCTCTTTTGAAGCTTTTCTGTACTTAAACCCACGTAGAAGTAATTTTTTTTATTATAACTGGCTTAACAGGCTCTAAAGCGGTTTTTGTTATCAGCTGCCGAAATTTTTGTGAAAATATGAAAATAATTGCAAAACGAAAAAATTTGAAAGAAAGCTTTATAAGACAAAAGCTTTGCGTCGGCTTTGGATTTGCATGCCTTCAAGCACTCGAAATAGTTCAATTTTATTCATACTTTCTATTTGCAAGCCAATTTCTCTTAGTGAATTTATACTAATACGTTTTTGATGCGAATCAATTTTCAAAAATAATTAAATTTTTAAAATACATACATATGCACATGCATTTAATTTCATTAGGTTTCTTCATTGTGTCATAAGTTTGTTGCTGCAATGCATTTTACTATTTCACTTAGTTCTTCTTATTTTTCATTACCGTAATATTTTTAATTTTTTATATTTCATAATTTTTAGTAACTTTCTTAAATACTCGTACTTAGTAATTTTCATAAGTTTTGCGTATGTTAATTAAATATTTTTAATTACTCTAAAGTACTCGTTTATCATTCGATATTTGCAGTTGTTTTTGTTATTTATGTTTACATAAGAGAAAACATTCACTTTTTTTTTAAATTTTTCTCCATAGTTTTACTTAAACATTTCTCAGTATTTTACTTAATAATATTAATAACTTTATATAGGTTTTAACACTAAATTTTAGTTATTGTTGGTATTTTTTTTTTTTTAGTTGTATGTGTGTGTGTATGTGCTTGCTTCATAGACGCCAAGAGCCAGCTTGGCGTTGTGCCCGAAAATACGAATCGACTTTTTAATCTAAAGTTTGTTATGTCTTTTTAATATTTTTTCAAAGATTTTGGAAATTTATTGACATTCACAAATATATATTTAGCAAGTTTTTTTTAATGCGTTGTCCTTACATGTAATTTTTTAATTAAAATTAGACCTGTATATTTATTAGACATTTAGAGAGTTGTATGCAGCCTTAACCTATTTTTTTGTACACGTAAATGTTTTTTTAATATTTTCTTAATTTCTTAAATATCCATAATCAATTTAAAGTTTTTTTTTTAAAGTCCATAACTTGTAGATCGTTTTTTTCGTCTTATCATTTGGTTATAACAGCTTTGTAAAGTGTCAAAGGATATGTTGGTTTTGCTTGAACGTGCAAACTTTCCAATTAAAATTTTCTACTTATTCACACTTTTTGACTCTTCTTCGTTCGCCACCCACCTTATTATGTTACTCGAAGTCTTATCGAATTTCTATGGGAACTGAAAATTTTAGAACATCAACAATTGCATACTTTTAGGCACTGCTGTTTAATGGCCATCTCGCTCAAATGTGACTAGGTGGATGTTTCTCATTATCAGCCTAAAAATATATTATACTTGGTAGCTGTTACTGGACTTCGAGCTAAATGATAAGAACGCTAAACTTCGTAATTGCACAGCATGGCTCAAAAAAGATTTTTTTTTTATACATGCCGCCTTTTTATGCTACGACTTTCGTTTTGCTAATTTATTTATATTTAGGACCCGAATTTCTTTCATTGTAGTTTTTGGCTTGGCTAGTTTTGACTTCTTCCACAGATTTGTTTACAATTCATTTTTCATATATTTTTTTTTAGCTTGAATAATTATGCACAACTGATCATTTTTGGCGTCGGGTACTTTCATCGTTGATTACATAATTATATCAGTAGAATGTTTGAACGTAAAACTGGATATAAATAAAAAAAAAAAACAGAAAGTAAATTTTTGCTAATTTAATAATTTGCCATAGATTTTTGGCGATTTGCAAGATGGATATAAATTTATGGTCATTTAAAAATTGGTCATATATTTTTGTTTATCTAGAAAACGGACAAATGTACATTTTTTATCATTTCAAAAACTGGAAATAAGATTTCCGTCATATAGAAACAGCCATTAAATTTTCTCACTTAAAAATCAGACATACATTTTTGGCCATTTAAATTTTGGACATACCTTTTCAGCTGTATAAAAATTGAACAGAATTATTTTACCATTACTTGCACAATACTTTTTTTGGAATTCAAAAATTGTGCATGTGTTATTGGACATATTCATGATGGCTAAATATTTTTGGAACTTCAGTACATAGAAAACATTTTCGGCTATTTAAAAACTGGACATACTCACATATAGATTTATGAATAAAGTGGGCATAAAAAGTTAGGAGAAAAGATTGAATATATGTGCATATCCACCATTCGTTGTGTAGGATTTTGTTTTGCCTACATCCTTGTAATCCCATATTATTGGCACAGTTTGAACCAACCAGATTTTTCATCCACTTTTAAAAGTGAAATTAAATTCACTTACCACTGCCATACAATTTTTTTCTCGTTTTTATGTGACCGCAAATGTACGAAAATTATTAAAATTACAAAATTAATTTCCGAAAAATTAANCCACTTACCACTGCCATACAATTTTTTTTCTCGTTTTTATGTGACCACAAATGTACGAAAATTATTAAAATTACAAAATTAATTTCCGAAAAATTAATGTCGAATATTTAAATTAACAGAAAATTATGTCCCGTTTTTTCATGAAGGAAAATTAAAAAAAATATATATTATGTCCAGTTTTAAGACTTTATATTTATGTCATCCTTTAAATGGCCAAAAATTTTAAATTGTTAAAAAATTATGTTTCGTTTTTAAATAAGGGGTCTGATTTCTGATTAGCAAAACTGTATGCCCAGTTTAAAGACGACCATATTTTTATGTCCAGTTTTAAGCGAACAAAAATTTTAAATTATAAAAAATGATCACAAATGTTTGAAAATTTTTTAAATGACAAAATATATAACATTACAAAATTAATTTTCAAAAACCTGGTGTGAAGTTTTAAATTAACGGAAAATTATATATCCAGTTTTTAATGACGAAAAATTTTTGTTCAGTACTTTAATGAAAAAAAAATTATATCCATATTTAAGACGACTGTTAAATAGCTAAAAATTTCAAATTGTAAAAANAGAAAATTATTTATCCAGTTTTTAATGACGAAAAATTTTTGTTCAGTACTTTAATGAAAAAAAAAAAATATGTCCATATTTAAGACGACTGTTAAATAGCTAAAAATTTCAAATTGTAAAAAACTATGTTTCAATTTTAAATCAGTGGTCGATTTTAATTTAGCAAAAATTTTATGTCCAGTTTTAAGGAGACTTCATATTTATGTCCACTTTTAAATGGCCACAAATTTGAAATTATGAACAGATTATGTCTCGTTTTGAATTTAATGTTAAGTTAAAAAAATGTATATACAATTTGGAGACGACTTTATATTTCTGTCCAGTTTCAAGCGAAGAAAAATTTAAAATTATAAAAAATGATGTCTCGTTTTTATGTGACCACAAATGTTTGACAATTTTTTAAATAACAAAATGTTTAAAATTTCAAAATTAATTTTCAAGAAAATTATATATCCAGTTTTTAATGAAGAAAAAATTTTGTTTTTGATGAAATTTATGCCTTTTAAATAGCTACAAATTTTTTAAACATATTGTCCTCTTTTTATTATAAAACGTTCGTTGAGTATGTCTTTTTTTTATTTTTAAATTTTACAATCGTTATATTTTATTGTTTTCGAAATCTCTATTTTTCGCAAATTTACTTATTCTCCACACACTATTTAAATAAGTTTTTAGTCAACTTATTGTATAATTTTCTTCAACGCAACTTCATTATTATGCGCAGTTTTTCCAATAAGTTTTCCCATTGTTAATATTTTTTCATATAAAGCTTCCAACTCGTTTCACAAGAATTTACGTATGTAAGTTCTCAAATCTCAAATACTCTTCTTTTTCCATGTCTAGGTCTCTCTTTCATGGAGCTCTTCGACTCGACACAACTTCGCTCTCGTTTTTCTTGCTGCTCGTGCTTCTATTATTTTTCTTCTGTGCTTAGTGTCATTGCAACCTTTACGCAAATGTTAACCCGATTCGAAACGAGTAGTCGCAGCTTCATCGTGACTTCTCATTTGACTGAATATAATGTTTGGCTGTTGCTGTAGCTCTGAAGGTTCCTTAATATATTTATCTTGTTGCTGCTGGTTTTTAATAAACAATGCATTCAATTCCCTTTGTTTAAACCTTTAATTTCCCGCTTGAATAAAAGTAAGTGGTCACTTAATATGAGTCTCTTATGAGGAAAACCTGCATAGAAATCGTGACTTGCCTCATTAGACAGATGAGAATTACAGGCACCAGATCAAACTAATAAAATGGTTTTCTTCATAGAGCCTATGGCAAGTTTCTTTCTCTTAGGCTATAAAGGTGAGCTCAATCTGTCGCTGTTCAGTGAATATATGTATTCAAAGAGCTAAAAGCCAGTCGCTATAGCCAAGCTAATAGAGGTGCGTAGTACCACTCGAGTAGACTTAGGTGCGAGGCCTACTCCGCAATCGGCACGAAACTCAATGAACCTGAAACTTAAGGCAGCGAGTCGTCAGCCATCTCTCAGCCTGTTCCGAGCGTATTACCAGTCGGTGTAGAAGTGCATTCCTCTCAAAAATGTGACTTGTCTACGATATTTGACGTCTTAGTTTCTACAGAGATTTGTTGCTTTTTCATTCCCCTCTGCAAAAAAAATAATCGAAGAAGAGGTGGTGAATCTAAAACAGATTTCTCGACGTTTAATAGAAAGCTTGAGGGCAGAGTCTACTAGAACACATTGCTAATAAGCCTCGCCTTTCGGCTTACACTCCATCGCAGTATTGCTCAAGGGTCTGTCGTCGAATTGTGAGGAATTATGGTATTAGTTGTCCGGTTGGCAAGTCTGCATTGCATGAGTTATTTAACAGAATCAACGAGTCGGTAGTATAGAAATGTTCAGTTAAATGGAATGAGGCATTCAATGTCAAACGAAGTTCCGCAGGATGCGCCATCCAATCGAGGTTAGTTGCAGAATTTGCCTCAGAGCTTTATACTTACAATAGAAAGTGCGAGTCAAGATGTTTCCATCTCAGGCTCATTACAGCTAGCCAGCTTAGAAGAAAGTGTGGAGATGGTTTCGTCTCATATTTCATTAAACGGCTGGAAGAGTTTCCTGTAGAAACACCTTCCTCCCAAGATCAAGAGTCTTAGCTTTGTGAACTTCAGAAGCTGTGGATGACTCGACAGTTGCTGGGTCAGAGAAACCCTTCCTGATTCTATTCTAATGCTTGAGAAGCTGATATAAATTAAACGATATGACGGAAAGTATTTAGTCTACCAATCGGCGTAGATACTTTTCCCGCCTATTGTACGGTGAGACTTCCTCAAGGATATTTTTTCTACCCCACTTATTTAGCATGTAATTTCTTCATGAAATATTACAGTGACCCGATATTAATATACCTACATATGCCCAACCGGGGAATATTCTGACGCAACTAAAGAATGGTATAGGCATTCCGCGACTAATTTCGTGTGCGTCGTAGGTGAGCTGTGAGCTCTTATTGGCTATTCCAGTAGATGTTTACCTTCTTTTATCGACGTCACACATAGAGTGCATTGCTTTGTAAGCTTCTAATTTGAGGTTGATAAAGAATTTCCACCAGAAGATACTTTAATTACGAGTGGTAATTTCTTCCAGTTAAAGTATCCCAGCCATCATTGCTCAAATCGAGTGCCGCACTGTGTTGCGGCTAGTGGAAAAGTAAATTTTTTCCGATTATTTTTTTCAGTGTTTTTAATGATGCAATTTTGTCACAGACATTCCAAGTAAACAAAAAACACATAAAGCTTATTTTTATGTTGGCCCGTTGATTTTTAATTGATTTTAGAAGTCAAATATACAAAATTTTCACGAAAAGAGGGGATTTCAGGGCTGTATTCAAAATGATCTCATTTGATTTTGGTGACAGATATTTTGATTCGGAAAAAAAATCTGCCTTCGGACAAGTATCTTCTGTAAAAAAAAGGAATGTTGTTTGAGACATTTTCATATGCACCTTTTTTAGAGCGAAAACCCGACTAAAGGTCCATTTTTCCTTTAAATTTNAGAAATAAAAGAACAATTAAAATACATTTTTTTTGTAAATTTTTCGAACAACTATTTTTTTTTTTGACTTTTGTTGAAAATTTGACCCAACAATTTTTTTCGGTGTAAATTTTTTTTTCACTCATTCTGTTTGGGATTTCATTCTGACCAATCTGTAGAAGTTTCTCATCGATACAATTAAAATTACAGTTTAGGCAATATGATTTCCAAAAAATTCCGGTTTCGCAACACTGTGTGCCGTGTCAATGTCTTACTGCGTAAAAAAAACTAAAAAAAAATATATAAAAGTCCATATTGTGTCTTTCGCGTACATTACGCTTAATACACAGCGTCTAAAATTGGGCGACATTTGACTTAATGAAATTCTCATTCCTCTCGAAAGTCTGACTTGTCTTTGAGAAATGTGAGAAGAAGTTAAAGGTAGTTATGCCAGAGACTCTGCTGAGAGGATCATCAAAATTTAGTGACACGGGTGCAGTTGAAATTTTAACAAACTCACCTGTGGCAAGCTCAGTTAGCTTTGAAAGGCCATGTGAATCTTCCACTGGAGTTTTTGACTATCACAAAGTATTCATATGCTATCCGAATATTTAAACTAATAACATCAATACCTATTAAATATTCCTTAGGAAAGATCAGACATCTCAGGTCCCACCACAACTTAACCTGTATGTCTAATCAAACCTAACAAAAACTTGAATGCCTAAGTAGAAAGTAAAGTTATTGAATTCTAGCTTTTGTAGTTTTTTGCATTTTTCGGCACTTCAGTTTTACTACGACCTACTCTCACTCTGCCCTCCCACTAAATACCTTTAGCTTAAGCCGACTTCTAACATAAAAATTCTATGCATACATTTAGGCGCCGAAACTTTACCAGTCTGCCTACCCACGAGCAATTCCCGATAATGAAGCGTGTGCATATTTTTAAACCACTACTAACGAATGTTAGTGTACCTAGCGTTATTGCAAAAAAAAAACAAAAGTTTTCGTGACTTTCCTGTACACACAACTTGTCATCTGATAGTATACCTTGGGGCGCTGCATTGATTGGCATTAGCAACAAGAGGCCAGCGCCGACGCATAACTAGTTTTGGGCGGTCTGAGTAGTAACAGTAGGACCATCAATGCTCGAGCTAAGCAACCAAATAATACCGACTGAGCAGCGAATACACCACTAACACGCAATTCGATACCGATATGTCGTAGTGTCATTGTAGCCGGAAAGTATGCAACGATATGCGTATGCGAAAGACTGTTATCAATGCGTGAAAGCGAACGAACGTCAACTCAGTTACGTGCAAACAAGCATGGGAGAGGAGCCTATAAAAGAGCAGGAGGAGGAGGGGAATGGGAAGAAGCAGTAGGGATGTATATACAAACATTTGTGCCAGCCGTGTAGCTAAGCTCCATTAATGCTCTCATATTTGAACTACCACTTCGACGGAACATCTCTGTCTCTACTTTCACCACCACTCTATTTGCCCCGGCTAGTAGCCGGGGGGCAATCAAGGCTTCATTCGTTTGCCGTTGATATCTGATAGCGTTACATGTATGTATGCATGTATGTATGTACAAACGCGCTTATCACGAGGAAAAAATGCTGTACTCTTCAAATACGCACACACGCACACACGCACGCACATTTACGCGATTTTAATGACAATTTCCGACTGCGATCTACACGTATCCACGCATTCAAATTAAAACGGCATAACCAACAATCGATGGATGCGGACATATAACATCTGCTTGACGATAGGTAGGCAATTTTTAAAGGTTGATTTTGAGTTGAATGTATATGAAGGAATGAAGGAATGAAGCATTTTATGTGCGCGTAAACTAACTGAAAGGAATCACAACAAAACAAACGCGTGATTTTTTACCCGCAGACGCATAACAATGAAAAATATCCATCGACAATACGAAGTACACTTCCAATGAAGACATATTTTGTAAATTGGCCGCATGATAGCATACATTTAGGCGCGCTGTACAATCATTTGAAAACCGAATCATACGTGCTGCATGTGTATTGAGTGAAGTCTACCCAGTTTACCCAGTTAATCGTTGCAGTAGTCAAAAGCTGCGGAAACCTCAGTGTGTATATATCAGCTGAACGAAACTAAACTACTGACCAAAAGCTTTATTTTGTCCCATCTTAGAGGCAAAACAAAACCACGTCTGCTTTTGAGATCAGAGTTTCTTGAATTCGTGTCTCTTGGCTCCGTATGCGGGAGAGAAAAAAGGAGCCTCCGACCTGTCCGTGGAGCCGTTTCTGCCATTTAGTTAGGATGTGGAGAGTCAGATACCGGGTAGATGGTAGGCAAGAAGGCCAACCGATGCACGAGACGCAGCAACTTCTCACCACGTGCCGGACAATCGAATGCTTCGCAGCATATTAGTGCCTCGAAAACTGAAGTTAGCCAAAATCAAGGCAGCTTTCGTTTGGTAGACGGCCGTGGGAAAACATCTTCTTCTTCTTATTTGTCACTACAACAGTTTGTCGGTAGGAATCGAGATCAAAAAAACTTCGCCAATTGTCTCTCCCCTATGCGAATTCGCACCAGTTGTTCATCCCGATTGCAGTCAGGTCCTTCCACTTTGTACGTGGGCGCCCTTGTTTTCGTTGTCTACGCATGTATGTCGAGGTTGAGGATCTTATCACTGGAGTGTCGTTATCCATTCGTAGAACATGGCCAAGCCAGCGCAGTAGCTAAGTATCAATACTCAAGTACGCAGTTTCGTTATTACCTGGTAACCTTTGGTATTGGGCTTCAAAGCTCAACTTCTGTTATTTAGCGAGCTTCCTTAATCTTCCACGTCCACGATAGCCATTATATTGCTCTTAACAGGAAAGGAAGCCAACACTAGACGCTGTTTTGGGGCATCCATTATGGGCCTAACGCGATGGATAATAGACACTTGTAACAGCTTCTAACTGCAGATTGGAAATAACATAAAATTCAGTACCAACTTGTCATAGTTTCTACTTTGCCCCAAGCGTTTCGATGGACCACTACTTTCCTACTACTTCCAGGCCATTGAGATAATCGCCTATAGCGTATTTTTATACAACTTTTGGAGAATTCTTGTCTAATATTTTGGCTTACTGGGTAGCAGCCACCCATGCATACATACGAATATACTATAAGTATATGTAATGTCTGCAAATAAATTCATACAACCAGTTTACTAGCATACATGCATACCACATGTATTTCGTCCTGCGCGAACTGTATATGTATTGCATACTTTATGGCGCATATTGATAAATTGCGGTTGAGATTTCATTTGTTTGGGAAAAATGTGTGTACATACACATGTTTATGTTTATTTTTGTTTGTATTTTTATATTTATTTTAGTATTATTGCCGAGATTTATTAGCATAATTTTTTTGATTTCGAATTGGCTGGTTCTGTTTTCGATTGCAATCGAAGTAAGCGGCAATATGCGGCAATTTATTCGCTTTTTTATTGTATTTTATTTATTAAAGTGGATTTGGAGAATATAAGCTTGAAATTCTGAAGGCTTATTTAAGAACGAAAGAAGAGTTGATTTCCTTTCGCGGTTTTTGGGAGAAGGGAAAGAAGTTTTTCTTGAAAAGGCGAAGCAAATATATGTATTTTTTTTTTTGGTTCAGTCAGTTTAGTGAAGAGTGAAGATACTAAAAAACAATGTTAATAAATTTTTAATGAAATTGGTTAAAGGAAAAAATGATAAAAAATTTTAAGTTGCGTGAAAAAATTTTATCTGCTCCGAAAAAAATGTAATGCAATTAGATTTGTATTGCGTGTAAATATAAAAAAAACATATACATACATATATTATTTTGTAGTGAAGCAAAAATTTAAAAAGAAATATAAAAAGGTTTAAAATCTGCTCTAACGAGGTTAAGGTCGCAAAAAATTTTTTTCTTGTAAAACTGCTAGAAAATTTTTTTAAGAAGCAACTAAATTTATGTTGCTTGAAAAATTAAAAACTATTATAAGGTATCGAAAAAATGGCTGCTTGCAAATGTTGTTTAAAAATGTATAAACAATATAAAAAAAGATTACCCCATAGTGATGCAAAAACTATACAAAAAAAAATTAAACCTGATGAAAACTTGCTCTAAAAAATTGTATGACAGCGAAAGAATTATTGCTTGAGAAATTGGGTAAATATAATAAAACAAAAATTGTAAAATTTGCTTTAAAATTTTTAATAAACAAAAAAAAATATGCTGCGTGAAAAGTTTATAAAAAATTATAAGGTAGCGAAAAAACTGAGGTATTTCTTACAAAAGTTGTTAAGAAAAAAAAAATATTACTGTGAGGCAATACAAAAAATTTAATATACATTAAAAAAAATTTAAAACCTGCCCTAAAAATTATAGGATAGCTTGAAAACCTTGTTATAAAAATAAATGAAAATTAAAAGTACAATACTTGTAAACAAAATGAGATATTTCTGACAAAAGTTGCTAAACAAATATTTGAAAAAAACCAAAGAAAATATTACTTTGTAACGATACAAAAATTTAAAACAAATGTTTAAAACCTGCTCTAAAAAAGTTAAGAAAGCAAAGGAATTTGTTGTTGCCTTTAAAATTAATTAAATAAAATTATCTTAAAGCGAAACAAATTTTTATTGGGTGCAAAATCGTAGCTAAACCGTTAAAATTGCATTCTATTTTACGTTCAACTTTTAAGATTTAAATTTCTAAATTATAAAGGGATTAAACACGGTCAAAAGAACGCGGTATCCATTATAACGGTAAAAAATGATCGAAAAAATAAAAATCACAAAATAACGATAGAATTTTACCGAAAAATTAAATAAAAACCAAATTTAACGATTATTCTTGAACGAACAAATAAAAATCAAGAAACAACGATTTCTAATATTCTAAAAATAAAAATCTTGGTATTTAAAAGATTTGTTGCTTTTTCTAAAACTTTTATAAAAGTTATATTTTTAAGAAAATGAAAGTGTATGCATAATAAAAGGGAACCCAATTAAAGAGAATTTTTAAAAAATTTCCTTTATTTTTAAAGATTAAATTACAAGCAAAATATGTGGTTGTATTAATGAAACAAAAAATATTAAAAGAAACATTAATTAAAACAAAGTATTAATGTTTATTCTAAATATTAATTAAAACAAGTTTAAGGGAAAATTATTTTTGGGAAATAAATATTAATATGAAGCAACATTTTTTTTTCGAATAAAAAACTATTATATTTGTGAAGCATAGAAAGAGACAGACCTATTTTAGAGAAACCTTGGAAAAGTTGCAATTTGTGTTAAATTTGAATAAAAAATGAAAAAAAAAATCTCAAATGTTTTTATTTTTTTCATACAATGTCATAAAATCATAACAAATAAAGAAAAAACTTTTCATTAGAAACGGCATCAACCTCAATAAAATTATTAAATATAATTTTTATTAGGCCAAATATGTAACAAAAAACCAACACTCAATTTTTAAAGTAAAAATTACTAACAAATAATGAAAAAAAAACTGGAGTAACATAAATTAAAATTCAAATTTAAATAATCAAAAATAAAACTCGAAAATTTTTAATTTTATCAATTTGCATATATTTTTTCGCAAATTAAATTTATAAACTTAAATTTATATTTAAGAACTTACATATTATACCATTTTTTTGTTTTAATTGTAGGTCCAATGAAAGTCTTATATTTTTTAATTCAACAACATTAATTTTACTAAAGGCTTTTTTTTCGTAGCTCAAATAATTAAGGATAATTTTTCCTTACTTAAAGTAAAAAATTTTCCTATGTTTGACAAAATTATGATATAACAATTAATTTCTTAATGATGCTAGAAAAAAAGAAAGGCTTTAATGAAAGAATGTTGAATTAGCTTTTAAAAATATTTAAGGATTTTTTTATTTATACTGTATTTTGGATGTCTAATTTAAAAGAAAATAGAAATTCATACCGACAGCCTGTTACATTTTTTTTAATTTTTTGTAAACAAATATCAAAACGTTAATTTCGAAAAACAAAAAAAAAATTATTAAATTGAAAATTTTAATTTTAATTTTCTGGCTTTATTCATAAAAACAAAAATTAAAAATTAAATTTAAATGGCATTTCCATATAATTTTTAATACATAATTTTAAAACTGCTTTCTGTAATGTGTGCGCATTTTCAATCTGTCAAATTTATTTATTTTTCAATTAATATTGCAATTAAAGTTATCATTAAATATTAATTTTAAAAAATATGACTATTTTGCATTTTTTTAACCTAATTGTGCTTAAAAAAATTACTTTCAAAATAGTATTATTGGCATGATATAGTTAAAACTAAGATATTGACTATAAAGTAGTACCATATACCCTAAAATATAAACATATATGAGTTGAAATTTTGTTTTTTAAAATTCCAAAAACAAAAAAAAAAACATACAAATATAAATAATTCATAAATTTTTTTCAGTTTTTAAAATTTTGTTATGGCCAAGCTGTAATAAATATATAACATTTAGACACCAAACACAAACAAAAGTGGCAAAAACTTAGAACATATTCAGTTAAAATACCTTTGAATGTAAATTCTTTATAAATTCTTAGGTTTTATAGATACATATTCAAATTAAAAACATACTTATAACCAAACAAATAAAAACAGCATACATATATGTATGTATATTGTATAATAAAAGTGTAGCGCATTATATTTTGGCAGGTTAGGGCCGTACTTTTGACAATTTTTTTTCACTTGCGGAAATTAAACAATTAAACATAACCTCCAAACTTAAAATTTTGCAGCAACGAAATGCAAGTGACGAGTGCAGGTGGTTTGAACAGANCTTGAATGTAAATTCTTTATAAATTTTTATAGATACATATTCAAATTAAAAACATACTTATAACCAAACAAATAAAAACAGCATACATATATGTATGTATATTGTATATACGCACATTACGCGCATTATATTTTGGCAGGTTAGGGCCGTACTTTTGACATTTTTTTTTCACTTACGGAAATTAAACAATTAAACATAACCTCCAAACTTAAAATTAATTTGACTAATTTTGCAGCAACGAAATGCAAGTGACGAGTGCAGGTGGTTTGAACAGAAGTTGGATTTCTAAATAAGGTGTTGAATATGAAAAATGTTTGCAATCGGAAAAAATTGCTTAAAAAATATATGTACATAAATTATTTAAAATTTAAAATTTCGTGAAACAAATTTATGTAAACAATTCAAACTGAATGAAAGTCTGTTAAAATTTTGTAAATACTTTTAGAAGTTCTAATTCATGGCATAATTTAGCATCAAACTGCTATGATTTGAACGGGTTTTTTCCGATCAGCGCCTGAATGTAGGCCACAACTTTTCATGCCCTTTACTTCGAAATATTTTGCGCCGATTCAACGGCAATCGAGTCTATTACACTCAAAGCACTGTACTGCCGTACAAATGTAATTTCAGTGTTGCCAGCAACATATTGACTGTCTATTTTTCACCGGCCACTTTTAGGGAAAAATTTAGCTCAACTACATACTATTTAGTTCAGAGCTACTATTTTACTATTTTAGCAGAGATTTTTCGGTTTCAGTTTGTTTGCAGCAATGTTGCGCAACATATACGCGCGACTCGGAAACATGTTGCTGAACAATTTTTTGTTTACATTTCCACAAGGCTGATTGAAAATGTCATTGACAATTTCTCAGACTTATACGCCATGCAGCAGTGTTTGACAACATATTTTTCGGCAACATATTGCAATAAAAATATTGCCTTGGTGGACTTTTGAAATTGCAATACTTACTTTTCGAAATGTTGACATGTCGAGCTACATACTTTTGGACTATATATTGCCTGTGGCATGTTGCTGCTGCAGTGTTGTCAGCAACTTGTTGCTACTGACGAATTGTATTGACTAAAATGTTCGGAATTTCGAAACACCTACTTTTTTTGACATTATGTTACCAGCAGCATGCTGCAGCAGGAAAATGTTACGAGCTTTTAAAATATTGTTCATAGGCATAGAGTCTTTCACAGATTATGTTGATAAATATTACAAGTTGCGCCTATTTTCTCCAAAAAAAGTAGTATTATAGTAACATGTTGCCAGCAACATTAAATTTGCTCATATAAAAGATTATCATAGTTCTCACTGGCATTTGGTTTCATTTGCCGTGTATTTTGAAATAAAACGGCAAATAATTTCCGCATCGCTTTCCGGATTTTCCACTTCCCAAAACCCTGCTAACCAGCCCGCAACATTTGTTGCGCACCCTCTTTTGTCCCAATAGCGCATGTTTCTGCACCACTTTTCCCTTTCCCCTAACGTCGCTAGCCCTCTACCCGTCCCAGCCAACCCTTACCTAGACCTTTCTACTCTTCGCTTCAGACATTCTCCGGCTCGGGCAACTTTCGTTCGCAGCAATGACACACCAACGCGCTGAGCCTCTGCCCCAGCGCCGACCAAATGGTCAGCGACATCGACGACATATTACAGCTGGAGCTGTGTCGCAGCGATCCCGAGGCTGCCGCCGCTGCCTCTTTTTGCAGCATCTGCTGCTGCTGTAGCAGCGCTGCAAGTGCACCGTTATTCGAGAGCGAATTCGTTGTTGTCTCCGAGCTCCCCCGTTGTCAAATCTTCGAGGGCTCATACGAAGACCCACTAGCCATACCTAAATCGATGCTCAAACTTGGCTCGCCCTCACCGAGTTGCGCGGGCGTAATGACACGCGGCAGTCCAGTTGTAATGAGTATCGTATCGCTGGCGTCCACGCTGCCTATGCGTATGGGTGGCGGAAGACAAGTGGGCATTTCACTGCCACCGCCTCCACTGCTGTGTAGCGTATTGTTGCTATTGTTGTCGTCGCCGGTGCCGGTGGTGCCACCGTCGTGACGTGATGACTTGCGACTGCTGTCGCCTCCACCGCCGCTGCTGCTGCTGTAACGCGGATTGCTTGTGTGGCTGCAGGGCACGTCCAGGCTGTAGGCGCGAAGGCGCCCAGCACTTACCAGCTCCGAATGTGTAGGCAGTCCAGCGCCAGCTGCTAGTGACTTGTGGCGCAGCCCTGGTGACTGCAGATTATTCGAAATAGTGCAGCAGATACTCTGAGGCTTGCCAGCGCTGCCACTGCTTCCGAGTAGCGGATCAAACGCGCCACCACCTGCTATCTGATGTGCGCCCGATAAGCCGGTGGTATTGTTGTTACGCGCCGAACACGGCGAGCTGCGTGTGCTGCCGAAACGTTTGCCACCTTTGTCGAAGGAGAAGCCGAAGTAGTCGGAGAACTGTTTGAGCCGTGTCTTCCAGGTGGATTTGGAAATTGTGGCGCCACCGCCGCCATTGCCGCCTAGGCCGTTGGACGTGTTGGATGCCGCGGCGACAGCTGCTGCAGCCGCTGCTGCGGCGCAACAGTGCTGCTGCAATTTCGGTTGCAGCAATTGGGTGGGCGAGAGATTGCCATTCGATGATGACTGCAAGTGCTGCAAATGCTGCTGTTGTTGCTGGTACTGCTGCTGCTGGTGGGTGTGGACGTGTTGGTGTGCATGATGATGCTGACAAGACTGCTGACCGGTGCACGCGCCGCTGACATGTGCCGCCATGCCGGCGCTGCACTCCACATTTGGCACATTGTTCGGATTGAGCGGCTGCGTGGAAGACTGTGTGGCGCCAGATGCACCGCCACCACTGCCGCCACCCACGCCGCTCCCCATGCCAGGCGCATTTATATTCAAGTCTTCGCCCAGCCGACTGGCGGTCACCTCGAGGCTGCCACGATTCTGACGATTGTAAAAGACATTGCTGTCGGAGATGACCTGCTGCAGGCCATCGGAGAGGCGACGATTATTGGTGCTGTACTGATCCAAACTGACGGCGCGATTGGAGCTGAAGTGACAGCGATTGGAGTGATAGCCATGTATGTTGCCATATGAATTGCGTATGCGCTGACCACCTCCGCTGCTGCACATCTCACCGATCATGGAGGGGCGCTTCTCACGCGAGGACTTACGCGACGTCGAATGAGAGGATTTCGAGCGATTGCTGCTGCCCTCGGTGTCCACTTTGAACTTGGAAGTCTTCTCGGCGACCTGTAAGAGGAGAGCGATGAGTGAGTGAGTGAGCGTCTTGAAAGGAGACTGGAGCAGCATATTTAAGAGTTAAGTTAGAGGAGCGTACGAGGGGTGTGCCTTTGTCATTATTGTGAATGGCCGAGAAACAATTGAGAAGACATACGAATGGATAGAGCATTTCTTAATACAAATACTTTTAGGCGCTAGACAACTTTCGCGATTGAGATCTTTAGAATTCGTGTGGAATTCGTACATATGTTTGTACACATATTGCGCGCATTTTTTGGTGCCAGGCCTATCGCTCACTTATTATTTACCGGTTTTACTGAGCTATAACGTCCATACTTTTTGACGTTAAAAATATTTTTCAATTATCTAATGGTTGCTTGACTTTCTGGCGTATCTAACTACTTTGCTCTTTAAGGAGTTTATTCTATTGATTTCACAAGAATACTTTTACTGGGGATACAAATACGAAGAAAGACACCTAAAATATGCATACTTTCAGGCGATTAAAATTTTGAATAGTTGACGTTATTATGGCTTATAGAGGATGTGAAAATTTTGCTTTTCTTGATTTGCTTAACACAGTTTCTGCCAAGTATGAAAATGATTATCGGGCTTTTATTTCGGAAATGAACACACTATCCATACTTTCAGGAGCTCAGTACATGCTAAAACACATTTCTCTCGAATGACCATTTGTGTTGCTAGGAGTGCGAAAAAATGTTTTTGCTTTAGGACTCTGCGTTGTAGTGAAGTTAACACTATTCGATGCTTTTAGGCGTGCAACTCATTCTTTCTATATTAGCTTTTAGAACAACTGAGGCAAGCATACTTTTAGGCCATGGACAATTTATTTTTATAAAGTGCTTACTTTTAGGTGGTCAGCGCGTTCTTCTCAACTTTTAATTTACTTTTTATTCACCCAGTTTTACTTTGGAAATTTTTACGAGACATTTTGCTTGCGAACATTGTATACATTTTAGCATAGTTTTTTTTTACCTACTCGCCCTTTCTCTAGTTCTGTGAGCCGAAATTGGAACTCTTTGACTAAAAGTATTCATCCATAGAATTGTATAAAAAAAGGAATTTTTCACCATCTAAGCTTTTACACAATCGGAGCTTTCGATTTTATTTCCAAGACAGCGCTTGGCTTGAATGCAAAAATGAAGAATAAATTACTAAAATATTGCATACTTTTTGGCGTAAAATTTTTGAGATTTTTTGTTTTAACTATAAACGGACTTTGAAGATCGGTACAGTGAATGCTTTTATGGACTGTGTGAGCTAAATACAGTGCATTTAGCAGAAATTTCTTGAGTATACAAATATGTTTTGTTTTCTTTGTGCTTTCAATTTTTGTCTCTTATGTTTGCCAGCGTTTACTTTGATTAAGAAAGCATTGCTCGACTTATTAATTTTTTTTTTAATTATAAATGAACTTTCAACATTGTTGCGATGCTGTTTTTTAGTTTTTTTTTTTTGAAATCTATTAAACAGTTATTTTTGATATGTTTTGAAAATCGATACATCGACCGATAATTAAACGCAATTTGCTATAAATTGCATTAACCACTAAAACATATTAAAGCATGTTATATACGTTTGCAAACTTCTGGGTGCTAAATTAAACGAATGTTTTAGTTGTTTCGGTTTTTTGAACTTTCAAAAGAAGTTGCAGGTTATTAGAATGTTTTTTTTTACTGATTCAACCAACTGCAACTCGTTTTGCAGAAAAACTTGCATACTTCCAGGAGTTAAATAAACGCTTTTTGAATACCAAAACGCTTTTACTCACTTCAGATTTTAAATTTTTATACTAAATCTTTTCCTGCTATTTGTGGCACTGTTAAAAATATTATGCAGCGCTAAAGTTTAATTTGCTTACTTTTTGGCTTACAAAATTTGCAAATAAACATGAGACCCTTTTGGGCTTTCCGTCTATAAAAAGACGTAGAAGGTGGTGAAAGAGATTTTTTGAATACAGCTTCATAATCTACAAAGTAAACTGCTAAACACTTGTATACTTTCGGGCGCTACAAAATATTCTTTTTGTTTTTTTGTGTACATAACAGCCTTTTACGGCATCAATATTGCCTATTTTTTTAGGCCTGAATATTTTTCAACAATATTTTTTTATAGCGGATATATAAAATGGTTTTGATTGCCTACTTTTAGGCAGAGGATTTCTTGTTTCATCATTTCAGCGAAATTTTGAGCTATCCGGGCCAAAACCCATATTTTGACTTAATGGCTATGCATCGTCTTGTTGCCTGTAACTATATAAAAAGCACTTCAAAGAAAAAAAAACAATATATATGTTTACTTTCAAGCAGTCTTGCCAGATTTTTTTTTTCAAAAACCGTAAATTTTCCCAAAAAAAAGTATATTTTAGACCAAAAAACCGTTAGCTTCGAAAGCGAAGAGTTTTTAAAAAATTAAGGTTGTCTAATTTTATTAACCTTTAAAAATCGGTTAGCATGGTCACAAGTTATGCGGTAACATACATAAAAAAATATTCCGTCGAATTGATAACTTTCTCCTTTTTGTGACGTCACTTAATGAGATTAAACATTTAAATCACATTTCGTTTTAATGAAATTCAGTTAATTTTTTAAATTTTCAGCCTTGATTCGATACTTCAAATTTGGCACCTCCTGAAGAATTTTTTAAAGAATTCTTTGTATGTAGTAAATACCAGAGCGTACTGGAATTTTCAGTTTATTTTTCACTTTATTCAAATTGATTTGGGATAATATTCTTTTTATATTTGCTCTGGCGACTGGAATGCAAAGGACAGCTGACAACATTTGTTTCAAATGAGGAAATGCTGCTTCTTTATCGTCCCCTTTAATCGCAAAAATTTTTCTTAAAAAAAAAACCGAAAGAGAAATTGCAATTTATCGGAAATTAAAAAAAAAAAAATACAATTTATACCGTAAGCTCGCCCAAAAACCATAATTTAAAGTTAAAACTGTGCGTCTGGCAACGTTGCTTTCAAGCATTTCTCTTACCTCTAAGTAAATAAAGTGTCACTAAATTAGTGCCATATAACTCTCATGCAGGATTTCTACGAAATAATGAGCTATTAAGCGAGTTTAAAAATAAGTAGCATACTTTACGGCTTTTACGAGCGCAAGAGTTTACAATTTCTCAGCAACCCTCATACTCTCTCAGTTTGTGTGCCTTTTTTGTTAGCGAGTGCCCATATCAATTACATAAATTTGCCATTGTACGCCTAGCAGTAAACACCAAATATATGCTTTTACCCCTTTTTTGCCAGCACCCCTTTCAGGCATACTTTTTGGCATATCAACCAGCATAGCTTACAATTACGCAATTTGAGTAACGGATGCTAAGCCCTTAATTTTTAGCTGTCATAATGCTTAAATTAAGCGTTCTAATATGACTTAAGTGACCCCGAAATTATGCAATCATTTTTAATTATACGCAGCACTGGCACACAGCGCAAAATAAAAACAAAAAAACTGTAAAATGTTTGCAAAAAAGGAAACAATTCTAAACTAAGCGCAGGAAGCACTCAGCACCCGTACGCTGCAATCGTACGCGCGCCCGTTATACATATATGCTAAAGCTAGCTAAAAATGCTATGTTAGAGCAAAGAGAAAAGTGTAGCATACTTTTGTGCGACATAACCGCACAATAATTATAATTGTGAAATGTTATAAGCTGTCTGTTAGCACCACTTTCTGCACTTTTATTGTTGTTTGGTTATGCTGTATGAATGGCTTTTTATTAAAAAGGGATTCAAATAAAAATTACAACTACAAAAACAATAACAACAAAAATGTGCGCAAACAAAAAGCCATTAAAATTTACATAGCGTAAGAAATGAAGCATAAAACAAGGTTGCATAGTCACCATGCACAACAAGCAGAACACGAATTAATTACACGCTGGCCCATAAAAATATGCAACAATATTTAACTCACGTCTCAACGCACACACACTCACACTCACACGCACGCACACAGACAGGCAGTCGGACATTGTTTGCTACGCCATTGCACCGGCTGTCAGTCAGCCTCGCGACCAGCCGTCCAACCGCAAGCTCAGCCTCGCCACTAAGTACTCAGCTTGTTTGGAGAGCGCGTAGTTGGAGGCGAGCTGCCCGCGCTTAATCATTGTAAATTAAAATAAAAAGCTGTAAGTTGTAAGTATTTACAAGCGCCTCGCCGTCGGCTCAAAAAGGATTAGCGCACGGTCGTGCCATATTTTTGAGCGCATCGCTGGCTTTACTGTTATTAAGCATACTCAATTGTTTTTGTTGTTGTTGCTTCAGCTTTTGTTATTCGTATTTTTGTTGTTTGTATTCAGGCTTGTAATGCCAAGCGAATTGTCATAAAGATAAAGTTTCAGACAATAGCGCAGTGGCGCCCGTAAGTAGGCAATGCAAATTCAAATAAACAATAAATAAATGCTGATGTTTCATAAGTCTTGACTTTTCTACTTTGAAAAATAAGTTGACCGAGTGCTTTATGTGGGTGGGATAATACGATGTAATTTGAATTGAAATAATTGTAAAACAAGCGGTGGTAAAATAATGGAACGGAAGTGTTGAAATTAAGAGAGTTATAAGCGCATAGTTTTTATAAAATTTTAATGGAAAGTTTATTACTCAATCTGAAAGAGTATCTAGGTATGAAACAGCTCTGGAAGTCGACAGCGTAAAATATGACTAGAGCTTTAGTGGGGTATGTGCTCTTGAGCATCTTATAGTTGAAGGCTGACAGACGAAAATGTTCATCGAAAAATCGAATGCAAATGCAAATTCTATGAAGAGCGATAACGACAAAACTTTCGACCAAATCAATAAAAGCAAGTGATAATTATATCGATAACACTTTCAATGAAACCAATAACAACAATCGATAGCGATATCGATAAATAATTTCTATACACGCATTGAAAACAATAGCAAAAGCTATAACCACAAGAAAACTAAAATATTATCGCTAACTCTCAGGGAACAAAAATAACCATTAAATATCAAGATTCTTATCTACAGATCATTGCAAAATCGTTATTTTTTAATTTTAATTCGTTAAATTTGGACTTCTATTTCAGACTAACCTCTAAATTTGATTTTAAATTTTTTGGATAAAATCTAATCGTTATCTATATTGGAGACCGCATTTTCATTACCGAATTAAATCATTTGTGATCTAAAAAATTAAATTTGAAGATGGCGGTTATAATATGACAAAAAATTAAAATTAAAAATTACGAAAAAAAATTATCGAAAAAATATAAATTCAAAAACAACGATTATTCTTAATTGAAAAAATAAAGGTCATAATATAACGGCTAAATTTGATCATAAAAGGCCAATTTCAATGGCTAACCTATGATTTATATTATAGGGATCATAACCGTTAAGGTTAAGGTTAAATACATACTACATACATGAAACGATATCAATAACGATAACAATATTCGATAGCACTTTGGCTACAGACAACCAAATATTTATCGATAGTCCTGAAAACAAGTAAAATTGTATCGATAACTACAGCGTTAACAACAACAACAAATAGAAAAATATCGATATCGTTAAAGACATGATTCTATTGAATAACAAAGAAGATAAATAAAAATATATATTTATAGATATAACAGCCATATATATATATTGATATTTATCGAATTCGAAAGGTGACAATAGTAATACCGATAGTGATAAAGACATAGACGATATTAAGGCAAACGATATCATTTCGATAACTAAAACCATCAAAATAACAATACCTATTACTTTATTGATAGAGCCAAAGGTACAGATAACAAAAAAAAAAACATATAAAACTAGCACGGCTAGAAAAGTTACATCGTTTAACAAAACGGTATCTACAATGTTAACGATAACAGTATTGATAATTGTGACACTACCAACTTTAACGCCAAATATAATATACAGTTACGGAAGTAACACCGAAAATGCTATCGATAACGATTAATAAAATTATAGTACCGATAAAGATATGTATAAAAAACAACGACGAAGGGAAATAAAACGATAACAATAGCAATCATCAAATCGATAACAGTAACGTTAACAAAATCGATAGAAAGATAGATAACAAACCAAAAACCTGAAGGTAGCAGCTTTTAAATAAAGGTTTAGGAGAAAAACTTTGCAAAAAAAGAAAAAAATACCATGACGAACTAATAAGACCAACCGAAATCTAGGTTCGAATCGCTTTTTCTCTCCGGCGTGATTAATGTATTTTTTATTTGAATTAATTCAAGAATGTTATCTCTATTAGAAGCTCAATTTAAGATCTAATTTAATAGGTGTTTAACCAATTTTACCGTTTAAATGGAGATGATTTTCTGTGGTAACACTAAGATCTGGAGTATGCAGTTTTGTAGCTCACTCAATTTTATTATAATAAAATGCAAGTTTTAAGTGGCTATAATCTACCGCTGATTTTTGAGGATTTTTATTGCTGATGATGTTGCTAATTTTCTGAAATTGAGTTATGTAACTACAAAACTGCATATTCAAAAAAATTCAAATTTTTTTTAAGTTTAAAATTTGTCAAATTTTTCTAAATTTTGTAAAAACTCTGAATCATTAATTTATATGCCATTTGATGCGGAATGAACTATAGTTCTATTAAAAATTAACGAAATTAAAATTATGGCGAAAAACGTTGCAAATTAAAAAAAAAAACACTGTACGGAAACATATTGTGGTTAGTGTATTTCTCTTTTTTTATTATAGTTATTACGTGGGGAATACTTGCACGGCGACCTAAGAAGATCTATTGTGCTAAACCCTTATTGTAATCACTCCCACCTTAGGCTCAGAAGTTAGGCATCTTGGAAGGTGCCATGCTTCAAATTTTGGATGGAGAGGACAATCGTTGCCCAAGCTGTGTCAGTCTGGTAATGGGCAGTCACATAAATAGAATATGCTCTGAGCTTTTCTCCACCAGCCCACAAAACCTGCAGTCCGCCTCTACAGAAGTGGGCAGCTCCTAAATAATTCTGTAGTGTATTCTTTAGATATACCGCAGAACGGCTCCGGACCATGCATGTGCATTTGGGCTACACGCTTTGCGAGACAGTCAGTCCTTTTGTTGGCAGATTTTTCTGGAATATTAGTCCAAGTACGCCTGCATGCCTGTATGCGCGTCGTCCATCTATATACCATACTTGGGACCCTTCATCAATCATAGTTATTAGCGCTACACAGCAGTCTCTTGTAGGAAATCTGAACTTTTAGCGTTAGTTGAAGGATAACTTCGGTAGCATGAGGTCCGTCAACTTGATAGCGGGATCATCCAGGAATTGCTTGAGAACTTTCAAAAAACCCCGAAGATCTCCACTTTTCATGCTGATCGTATTGGGCAAGCCATAGGGCGCTCCAGCAGGCCTCTTTTTCAATGAGAATATACAAAGGAGGGATGCCAGTAATGACACCAATCACATATTCAACAACGGGTTTTATTACCGTATTGAAAGACCAATACTCTGCTATTATAGGCACATAAAATATATATGGATGTTTATATTGTATTTTGGCAATAATATGGGTATACGTTTGAACTTGCGAATCAGGTATATTTAGACCTTCGTTATAAGAAAGAAAATGAGTCTTTTATTAGAGAGATGATGCGAAGCTTCTGAAAAGTTTGAGGACACGAAAAATAGTCAAAATCTGAGGAGAGCTACGAGCAACCGAAAACATTCATCTACGAGAACGAGAATAGGGACTTTTTAAACTTTTATTATCAGAGTTGCTGAAATATTGTTGGTTTCCTCAATTTTAAGAAAAGTGTGCATTGATTCGTATAAAAGATCTAGCAAAACATCGCGAAAGAGTAAAAGAATGACATTAGAACTTGGGTAATTGTACAAAATATTTCAGGGATTTATTTCTTCCATTTAAGAGCTCCATCCTTAGGCGATTCATGAGTCCAGCTTTTATTTAGTTATTCATCTACTCAAACTCTGCGAATCCAGAATCCACTAGGAAAAAAAGTTACAAATTTGCTTTCGTACGACTTATTGGCTCCTATCCTACCCGAGATTTTTTTTGGCACATGTGTGTGATACCCTTTAGATATGCTGCTCCATTACTAAAAAAAAATTACATACACTCTTTCTTTAGAGTACGAAATTCCCAACAATAAATACGCCCCCCCTCATACCGAGTATTTACTTACATCCACTTCCGTAGCCGTTTCCGAATCGCCACTCTCACTACCCTCCGGCAAATCGTGCAGTTCAGCTGCCAAACATTGCGGTTCATCGACGGATGTGCGTGAAGCGGATTTCTGTGATGGTATACTCCGGCGGGACTTCACACTAATGCCCGATTGTGAGCGTGGCATTTGTGGTGAAATACTGCCGCCAGAGTTGGTGCCACCACTGCCGGAGCCGCCACCACCGGCGCCAGCTGTGGTAGTTGTGCTGGTGCCCGTTGAGGCGGTGCTAGCACCTGCTGCACCCTGACCATTCGCACCAGCCGCTGGACTATGAGCATGTGTACCGCCCACAGCAGTTGTGCTGCCGCCACCATCCGAGGCAGCGCTAATATTGTCCGATGCGGCCATGGAGGCGGCGTCGGCGACAGATTTGCGCGATTTATTTTGAGCATCATTTAAGCGTCTGTGAAGCAAGATTGAGAGTTAGAGCAATGAGCAAAATAGTAACTTAAAAATGGGAGAGCGAGAGAGAGAGAGAGAGAGCGATAAACGACTCAAACTCACCTATAGTAGTCGAGCGCTATGCGCACTGGTATTATAATCAATTCAATCACTTCAGGCACCAAATCGCCCAAGGCTTCGAAGAGCGGTAATAGCACCAAACCGATGAAACGCACCTGTGAACCGGGCTTGCTAACCTTATCCGGATCCATGAAGGGTGTGACGGGCAGTCCTTCAGACTTTTCGGCTGCGCTTTGTGCGAAAAATTCCTGTAACAGGCGATCAAGCCAAGGTTCGGCGACATCCATGGGACGCGCTTCGTTTGAGATGTCTGCCACTTTGATGAGCACCATGCAGAGCTGTTAACGGGAAAGACAGGGAAAACGAGAAGGGAAAGTGAGATGATGAGACATAAAGCCAAATGTAAATAATCTGATGAACTGAACTCCTTAAAGTATACTACAAATTACGAAAATTATTAAACTGAAAAATCAATAAAAATTCTTATCCAGCAAAAGTAAGCTACAAATAGTAAAACTTGTTTGTTTTTTTTCAGCTCACCAAATTGATGTGCGCACGATTTGAGTAATCGAATATGGGTGTAATCTCTTTGAACTGTGTTAGTATCTCATTGTGACGCGCCATGTCCGTGGCCAAAATGCAACGTATGATACCCTCACGTATTTCTCTGTAATTGAAAACCGAAAAGAGCAAACGTACATGAACATAGAGTAATATAATTACACAATACAAAAGGAGGAAAAGAAATTCCAGAAAATTCTAAAAGTGATATTTGCATTTTGTAATGGAACCGCTGCAAGGGATTTTGTATGACATTTTCCAAGGCCAGCAAATTTTCCACAACTCGTTATTTTCACAACTCAAAATTAGACAGAAGAATATTTTTCAACATATTTTTGTACCATCAAAGAGAAAATTAAAGCCACAAATAGCTTTGTGAGCAGCCAAACACCTGCCATTTACTTCAATTGTGTCATAACTCAAAAATAAAACCAAACTCGAGCAAAAAGGCTTTAAAGTTTTGAATTTACATACACTCCCATAGTAAAAATGGATACATATTTTGTTCTAGTGAGCTACTGGTAATCAATACATCTATGAAATTTCTCTACAACATAGAAAAAGAAGAGGCGGTAATTTCTAAGTACTTAACCTAATATTTTTACTTTTGGGATTATGCCACTATTGAAATAAATGTGTTTGAAAACTGGAAAAAGGTTTAACTATTATCCAAATATTTTACATTTAAAACCTCGTCAAAACTCAATATCATTCCAAAAATTCAAAATATTCCACTTCTTATATGAAAAAGACTTAAACTTAAGCCAAAAATTAAAATATTTATTTAATGAAATTCCTCTTTTTAATTACAAAGAATTAGATCATATTCTAAAAAGTGAAATTTTTTCATTTCATTGAAGCCAAGCTTTTTGTCAATGTATTAAAAATATTTAGGTTTTATATTTTCATATGCAAGTAAAGATTGGTACGGTAGCATATTTTAAAAAATATTGTTTTCATTTGAGTATTCTTAAAGATATTGGTGTGATAATTTTGTAGGCACAAAAATTAGGTCGTGCTCCGAAAAAAATAAATTGTTTTTATTTTCACTAAAATATCGTTAATTAAGCGATTCTTTTTTAAGTTTTAAGTTAAAATGAAAAAAAAGTTAATTAAAAAAATTAAATATTTTCATATAAAAGAATTTAGTGCTGCGTGAGTAAAAAGGCATTACTTTAGAACTGAATTTTTTTTAATTTCTAAAAAAAATCAACTAAGTAAATTGTAAATATTGCGATATATTCAGTAAGTTTTTATATATATATCAAATTTTGTTTTTTCCGACCAGAAAATACTTCCATAAGAAAACTTTCGTTGAAAATGAATATTTTTTTCCAAACGCAAAGACTTGCGTTTCGACGATTTAAATTTTTGTAATTTTTATTCAATTCAATATAAAAATTTTCGAATTATATTCCTAAACAAATTTTAATCCGAATACAAGAAAATAGTTAATTTTAATTTTTTTTTTAACTAAAAAATATGTCTATAAGAATACACATTTCCCAAAAATTGGCTTTTCAAATTTTTTTTGGATGTCCTTTAATTTTCCGTTAATGTTGTGCTACATATATGCTACTCAGAATGTAATTCTAATCTAGTATAATTTTCTTTTTATTTATTTAAGTACTAGTCTACAGAAAAATTTTTTCTTATAGACAAATGAGATAACTACAGACTAAAAAATACTTCCATAAAATTTCATACCAAAAGCTTATTTTTCTAAAATAAAAATTAATCCCCTACCAAAAATTTAAAATTTTGTTAAAAACTTCCATGTATGTAATTTTAGAAAAATGATTATTTTTAAAATTTACAAAATTATAAAATAAAATAAAATTTATTTTTAAAAATTACAGCCGAGGAGATACTCGTTTAGCGATTTTCTCGATTTCCATTCCCTCAAAAGTGAAACAACTTGCACTGTATATCTTTCAACTTAACTAAATTTTCGTATGCTAAGTTTCCTTAATTTTCTTCAATATTTATATTTCTTGCACCTATGAAATTATACTACGTTAAGCAACTTTTTGAAAGCATATTCATGACGGTTGCTCAAGTCATAAAAAGTTGACCAAAGCAGTCAAGCAAAAAGCGAGAGAAAATAATGGGGAAAAAATAAAAGCAATTTCTCATGCGCGCACACACACACACACACACATTGAAACAGCGGTCATGAATGCAAAAGTTTTAATTACATTTTCGTACAACTTGACCCACATCACATTGTACGCTCTCGTAAGTTACTTAGTTGTTTGACTGGCGTTAAATTTGTCTACATTGTATTTAATTTTTTGCATTGTTCGTCACTTTTCTGTTTAAAGTTTTCCACTTTGTCGCTTTTTAGTATTTAAATTGTTTTTCGTAGTATTGTTTTGTTTTGACTTCCTTTTTATTTTATTTATTTTTTGTTTTTGTATTAAAACTGCTTACGTTCGCTCCCTTATAATTTGCTGCCTTTCATTGGCTTCCTTCAAATTATGTTCTAAACAAATGTTAATTGTAAGGCAATCGGTATAATTACCTCAAAAAACTGTGCGCCTTCTGCTTTTGTTTTGTCCTTTAATAGCATTTGATTGTTATGCTGTATACATAAATATATAACTCATACATAAGTATTTGTAAAACATACTTAATTGATGGATGACGGGGCGTATGAGTGGCCACTATAGTGAATGACAAATATAAAACCAAAATAAATCTTTCTGGCTATATATTTTCCTATCCATGACTAATTGCAGCCTCTACCAGCTATGCAGCCTAAATTTAGGCTATCAAAAATATGAAACATATTTTTAGTGGTGGTTTTAGTTAAGCACGTGAGTGCCGGTCAAGCGTTGTCATATGACACCATTTAAAGCTATAAAATGCCTGTGCGCATGTACAAGCACATATATAAAAAATATTCAAACTCACATATGTATGTACATCTGCCAACACAGCCACAAGCAAACGTAACACAAAACCAAAATATTCATAGCGACGGTGCATGGCCGCAAAAAGGTGCTGGTATGCAGTAAAAAAACGTTCGAAAAAAAGAAACCAAACCTATGCACACATTTTGTTTGTGGCTAATACACATACGCACACATGCACCATATATACATGCGTAAAAATCTATGCGTACATAGGCAGCTTCACTAACAGTCATATCAACTGAATATTCTAGCTCGGCGGCTACGGCTACATGCGGTATGTGTAACATTTAATTAAGTGTTGAGCCGGCGGCCAGGTGAATTGTAGCAGCTTCAGCTTCGGCAGCACAAAAAAAGCATACAGATGTACATACATATAAGCCACGGCTATGTACTTGCTTTGACAGGTGTGAGTTTCACCACTACCACCATGACCAACACCCAGCCATAACAGTTTATAAGTGATGAGCGCAGCGTGTGCGCTTATTTAGTACTCGTAATTAAAATTTTTTACTATGTAATATAAATCGTTGTCGAGCGTGTAAAATGGGGAGTGGAGTTTTCGCTGTGAGTTTACGCTTTGAAATTAATGTATTTGCATACACATGTTTTCCTGTATGTGCGCTTACTAATGAGATGCAAAGCTTTGATGCGATAATTTTTCGAAAAAAATATACATATATATATTTTTTTACGCTCTATGGTTTTGATGAAATTTCGAGATATCTGATATATTAAATGGAAGGAGAAAATTTGATAAAACTAAAATTTAAGAGGAAAAAGTAATTTAAATTCATTATGAGGTATTGAGAAAATATGTGAGAAAAATTAAAAATTAGAAAAATAATCAATAAAATAACAAGCAGTTTTTAAGCGAAAAACAAAAACCGACTTTAATCTCATACAAAAATTTAGGAGAACCGTTGATTTCCTCAATTTCCAAATTGTAATGGGAGTAACCAAGTGGCCAAAAGTTATGCGGCAACTTAAATAAAAAAAAGAATTTTCCGTCGCATTGAAAACCTCCACCTTTGTTTGAAGTCTGAAGTCGGTTAAAAACACGGAAAAAAAATTAAAAAAAAATTTAACTAAATAAATACATAACAAGATGAAACAGAAAAGGATACATAAAACAAAAAGGAAATGAAAAATGAAATAAGTAAGCAAAAATACAACCGAATTTTTTGCTCATCAAAACTGAACCAATTTAGTATGGGACCACCCTGGTCCAATTTATTCGGCAACACGTATAAAAAAATATTTCGATGAATTGATAATTTCCTCCTTTTCGGTTAATAAAAACAATATATCACATGGAAATTTTGAGGTAAAATAAATATTATGAATAAAACGAAAATAAAACAAAATTTTAAAAATAAATATTTTATCATACAAAAATTTTCCTAATTCTAAGAAAATGCAAGAGAAGATTAAAAACGAAATAAAGTAAAATAAATAAAATAAAACGAAGGAAAATTTAGTAAACTAGAAATATAAAATAAAGTCATTTTAAATTAAATAAGACGGAAAAAGATGCATAAATAAAACAAAAAATTAATAAAAATTCAATAAAAGAATTTAATAAAATTGCACGAGAAAATGGTCAGGTAATATAATTAAAAAAATGTTAGATATATAATAAAATTAATAAAAATATATATTAAAAAAAACCTGTTGTCAAAAAAATTATAAACAATCTAGAATTAGAAAAGTATTTTTAGCAAACGACGAGAGAAATAATTAAAAAAAAATATTTATAAATCAAAATATAAAATTATGGTAAAATAAAGTAAAGTCAAATAAATTCAAATAAAATAAAATGAAGTAATATAAAGCAGAACTAAATAATATAAAGTAAAATAAATTATAGCAAAATAAAATAAAGCAAACTAAAAGAAAGAAAAATCAAATAATAAAGGTAAAATAAAAAAATTGTGTCCAAATTACAGAGCCAGAAAAATTAATTTAAGAAGATGGTGAGAGAAAACTCTTTAAAAATACAAGAAAAGAGATCAAATTAACTTTGAAATAAGATAAAATGAATTAAGAATTTATGAAACAAAAAAAGTTAATTATTATTAAAACTAAAAATTTAAATAAGATAAAGAAAAAAATGTATCAAATACTTTATAACTAAAATAATTTCTTAAGAAAATTGTAAAATCTTTTTTGAATAACATGACTTAATATAGAAATAACAAGTAAAATAAAAAAATCCAAAATATTAAAAGTATTTGAACGAAAATGCTAATAAAGAGGATTCAATTTTGGGCTCGCACTCTTTGCTAAGCATTTGGTCTACATACATAGTTTCGCCTCAAATTTGTTTTGTGCGACGTAATTTGTTTATTATTATTATTGCTATTTCCGGAATCTTTTAAGTAATTTAGATTTTTTTTTGTTTTTCGATAGGGTTTCCAGCATTTTCTGGAATTTTTCGTTAGTCTTGCGGGGTTCTTCACGGGTTTCGAGACCTTTTGCATTCATTTGAGGTCGGTTCTTTGGAACTGTTCGTTCATGTTTTCGTAATTTGTCGGAACTTTTCGCCGCACCTTTCCGGTATTGTAGGGATTTTTGAATCATTTGAGATATTTTCGAAACTTTTCGAAATTTTTAAGGAACTTCTAAATTTTTTTCCTGAAATTTCCGAAATTTTTTCGTATGTCCTAATTTTGTATAAATCCCTGTACTCGTTAAGAGACATTTTTAGACTATTGACGAGACTCTTCGTCTTCTAATCGAGACCGTAGTAGATTTCTACGGAAATTTCAGATTCAGTTGTACATTTAATGGAATAATTGCGGCAATATTACTGTTTATGTTCATCTCTTTTACGCAAACATGTCCGCAGTGAAAAGGCACTCCAGGCATTGACTAAACTAGTAGATTGACTGGTATAAGCCTACACGGTGGCACATCAATTCAACAATCTCCAAGAACATGCTGCGCCGAGACTAGCGACATCTGTCTTCGAATTGTTAAAGCCAAACAGAAAACGCAATTAACTGCTCTTCTCGCAAATGTCGGCGCCGTCGCTATGCAAAGTTGCCAGCGTCTCAGCGCAAAAACACCACCTCGTTTTTCACCTTCTGCTACCGCCTCCATCTCAAAGAGCTTAAAGATAAATCTTATTAACTAATGATTCCAAATAATTACTAAATAAGGAAAAATTGATTCCTTACGTTGCCATGGCGCTGAGTCGAGTAGAGTGTGGCATAGCTTGAGAAAATAAGAAGCAAAGCAAACTCAAGTACTAAAGCGCGTGCGGCTAAGTCATTTTAAATTTGAATTAATTTGTTTTTGTTTTTAAGTGCAACTAATATTTTTTTTTGTCAAGAGTATTTAAGGCAAAGCTATAGGAACCAAAGATACTTTAGAAAGAAATGTAACGAAAAGTTAAGAATTTATGTACTCCGTTGACTGCCGTAATAGAGAAAACAAAATATCTACATATTTACATACATACATAAATACATTTTGATTCTTTTGATAATTTAAATTTAATCGGAACTGGACTTTGTGCCCGAAAGAGCTATTAGTTTTTAGCGTCTGCTTTTATTTACCGAATATCTGACAAAATTTTTAATACATTTTTTTGTAATAATTTTAAATAGTCAATTCTGAGGGAATTTTTTTATGTGTGTAACACGTAGTTTTTCAGAAGGCACAAAATTTAGCATAATACCCTGCCGTATTTTTGGGCAAAAAGTGTCCCAAAGTATGTTTTTTTTTAATATTTTTTGGAGAAACATGATTTCTACGTTTCAACGGTAAAATTTAATAAGTTAATTCTTGAGCTTCAGCAGCAAAATTTTAATTTTATTTTGTGAAATTTTTTTGGAAAGTCAATTCTTACGTGCCAAAATCATACTCCACATTTTTGTGATTTTGGCTTTTACTTTTTGGAAAGGTGAATTTTGCGCTCGAAAGCAAAACTAAAATTTGAATGTTTGTTTTGTTTTTGAAAATTTACTATACAAGTTCTTGCTTTTGTTTGGGGAAAGTTAAGCTCTATACTCAAAAGTAAAATTAAAATTGAACGGCCTTCTTCTTGAAAAAAAAAGGTTTAAAGAGCTTTATAAAGTAATATTTTCATAAAAATTTTCGATTTACTAAGCAGTTAAATCCTCTTTTATTTTTTATGAATTCGGGTGCTACTGTTTTTAACGGACTATATCGTTAAAAACAAAATCCAGATTTTATTAATTAATTTTTTTGGAAAAATTTATTTTTACATTTCAAAACCATAATCAAAAATATTGAACTCCAAGTTTTAGTAATTTTTGTTTTGGAAAATTGATTTCTATATTAAAAAACTATAGTTAAAATTTAAACAGTATTTTTTGTGATATCAAAATTATTGAACTTTTTTTTTGATATCTTTGTTTTGTCCCAAAATATAAAATTTTAGTCATTTTTGTTTTGGAAAATTGTTTTCTACTTTAAAAAACTATAGTAAAAATTTAAATAGCATTTTTTGTGTTAGTTTGTAAATTTAAAAAAGGTTTTTTGAATCTCATTTCAATAAAATAATTTTTACACGTCCAAATGGATATCGAAATTTTAGCACATTTTTGTCGGAAAACTTAATTTTCCCAAACATTTTATAAAATAATACATGAAAAGTAATTTTTACGCTTCAAAAAAGATTAATTAGAATTTTAGTAAATTTTTTGTTTGGAAAATTGGTGTTTACAGTTGTAAACCTAAAACAAGGTTCCATTTCCTTAATTTTTATTTTTAAAGAAAAAATAAAATTGTTTTGCGCCACTAACGCAGTACCGAAAATTTACAAAATTTTTTAGGCGAATGGATTTTTACATTTAATTTTTTTTGCGAATGATTAATAAACAAAGTTTTAAAAAAATGTTTGTGAAAAATTGTTTTCTACATTCCATTTTTACAAGCAAAAATACAAATAACAAATTCATCGTACAAAAAATTTGCTATTTTTTTAGTACGAAAAGTTTTGGCTTTTTATATTTTAGTACCGCAATTTAGTGCACATTTCATTTAGAAAAAAAAAAATTTTCATATTTTTAGTAGTACAAAAATTTGGGTTTTGTTTTTTGAAACAAAAGCTTGGAACACATTTTAGGTACAAAAATCAGCATCATTTTAGTACACATATTTTTATACTAATTTTATGTAAACAGCGCGTATTTAATATAGAAAAATAGTAATAAAAATAAGGCAATGAATGGTATTGTTTGACTTAAAAGAAAGTGGTTTTTTCCCATATAAAATACATGGTAAACTTTTGAGTGCGACTTCTAAATATTTTTTTGATGTCAAAATAAAAAAATAGGGGCATAATTTTTTCGGTATAGAACAATCCTAGTGGGTGAGAGCATTAAAATTCCGACTTTACTCATTTAGAACCACCCTAGTGTACATACATCCATCTTTCCATTTTCGCATTGCTTTGTGCCCACTCTTGAAATAAATCATTCAACCAAGCCTTAAAGCTTAGAAAATTCTTCAAGTACTTCATCATTAGTCTGATCATAATTTCGGTACTCATTTGCGGTTAATGTTCCTAACAAATTCTCACACACATACATATACACAAATTGTGGCAAGACAAAAGACGAAGTTATCGGTAGCTGACTAAATTGAACAGCAGTACACACCAGGACAGCATAAGTACTACATAGTACATATGTACACATAAATAAAGCAAGGCGAAAATGCAAACAAACACTACCAAATATAGAATATAACTGAAATTTTGTGTATGTCGGTGTGGGATGTGTAAGGAACGTATTTAAATACTATGTGCGCTGAGTGCCTGAAAATGAGTACAAGGTAGATGCTTAGGAGCTTGTGCAAATATGTACTTAAGTGTAGATATGTATGTGTATGTAGTATTTGTATATTTTCGAGTATTTGTGCCAGTTTATTGGAGTGTGCGTTGGTGTGGATTTTGTTAATTAATATCCGTCGCGTAGTGATTAAATACTTTGATGATGGCTACAAAGCCAAGAAATAACAACACCAACTACGTTTAGTTACTCAGGGCGAGGAATCAGAGCGAGAAGAGTGGAACGGTAAAAGAAGACGAGCAATAAAAGCAGTATGGCAGCGCATTGACGCGACGCGGTTGTCAGTGGATGTACAAAATATTTTGAAATATAATAAAATATAATTAATAAAAATTGTTTTGCCATATATTTTTTAAAGAAATTTTTGTACTATTTATTTTGTTTTTGGTAATTGCTGAGGATGACCTTAGATTGAGATCTAATCTATACAATATAATAAAATTGTAACAGGCCGATGTCTGTTCATTATAGATATAAAAGAAAAATTAATATGGGTGGTCTTTATTAGAGTAACAGAAGCCAAGTCAACAATTTTTAAAATTTTTGTCTGTTTGTCTGTCTGTCTACCTGTATGTTTGTACGCGCATCACTCCAAAACTAATACATGGAATTGAATGAAGTTTTCACCGATGCATTGCTATAGGTCTAACTTAAAATATAGGAAGAAAAAAAATAGAGAGTTTCCACCTTTTTGAAAATTGCGGTTAAAGTAAATTGATAAGATAAAGTAAGTATTGTAATATGGCTATGAAAAGAAAGAGGTTTAAGAAGGCTTACAGCCGAAAATATTTCTGTGGAAGACTGCAATCTGTTTGAAAATTTTTGTTTAATTTATTTGATAACGTAAATTAAATATTGCAATATGGGTATCAAACTGAAGAGGTTTAGGAAAGTTTACTGTCGAAAATATTTTTTTAAGGAGGGTTTCCACCTATTTCAAAAATTGTTTTGAATTAAATTGATAAAATAAACGAAATATTACAATACGGGTATCAAACAAGACAAAAATAGACAAATATAAAAATTACTAAAAATATTTAAAAATAATTAAGTTTTTATAATTTTCGCACTACATAAAAAACACGGTGGTTCTATCACACGGTTAACTGGGGGAAAGGAGCAAAAGCTCGCTAAAGTGGCAGCACAATGGGCCTACTGGCCTAAGTGTGCGCCTCTCTGTTGGACTGTGAGGAGTGGCAACCACTGTTATGTAACCTAAATGTTGAAAATAATTTCTAAGCTTTTTACTATAAGAAATTAAAAAAGGATTAAAATAAATAACTAAGTAGAAACTTACTCTAAATATTTTTTGGAAAGGTTTTTTTTTAATAATTCCCAATTTAAAACAAAATTGTATTAATTTTAAACAAAATATTTCATATTTTTGAAATAAGTCGGGTCGCGACTGCTGTGGCTGTGTGGTTAGATGAGCATACCCGGGTTCGATCCATGGTCCAGGCAACATTTAAACTAGAAAATATTTTTTCTAACTATAAAATTTTTTCCTCGCTTGGCAGGCAATGGCAAACCTCCGAGTGTATTTCTGCCTTGAAAAGGTATCTCATTAAAACCATTTGCCGTTCGTAGGCGGCGCAAAAAATAATGTAATATTTTTTTTGAGATCGAAAGGTTTTCTTTTTGTGAAACTATTAAAAATACTTTCCAAGAGCTTTTCTTTTAAGAAGAAGGGCAACATATGTACAAATATTCTAATAAACAAAATCCAGCTTGCTAGATCAAAACATATTTTTATGAATATGATTTTTTTTATTTAAAACTGCAATTACCTTCAAGAAATAATGTTTCAAGCTTTTTTAAAGAAACAACTTTGTTCAAAATATTTCTTTTTGGCTTTCAAATATAGAGTATTACTTAAAATAAGATGAATTTTCTACCTTTTTTTATTATTAAAATACATACATACATAAATGAATTGAATTTTTTGAGGACCAAATATTTGGTTCTTAGGTTTTGATTGATTGTTTTTTTCTATGCCGGAATATTTTTAGTAGAAACTTTATTGATTTTTCAATTGTACGGTATTTCGAAAAATCTTTTAAAATAAGAAGAAACTGGATTTAATTTTTTTGGAATTCGTTTGCCATTTTGAACAACGTTTCAAGCGTTAGTTTTTTGGTGTCCAATTATTTCCAAAAAAAAGTTTTAAAATTTTGAATTAAGTTACTTTAGATTCCAGTCAATTTTTTGTTAACTTAAATTATTGAACTATCTAACTGAACGCTTTTATCAAGTTTATTTATTTTTTAATTGTTGCAGATTTTTTGTTTTTTTTTGCAATTTTTAACACATTTTTTGGTAGTTTGTCAATACATTAATGCTTTCACCAAAAAAAATTTCGCAACTTTCGGAAGAAAAAATATAAATCTTTCAAAGTCCAAACAGTTTTGGTCAATCAAAATTTTTTTCATGATAAAAATTTATTTCGAAGAAAATTTTATGTCGAAAAATGTGTGTTTTTTAGTTTTTAGTTTCAGCATTTTACATTTTAGAGAATATTTTCATAAAACTTAAAAAAATTGTTGAGGCTCGTAAAATTTGAAATAATATTTAGTGGATATTTTCAATTACATATAAAAATATTGAAAACATTATAATTAGAGGAAAAAAGTTATTTTATATTGATTTCATATTTTATATATTGGCTTACTGTTTTGCTGATATATTCAAATATTTTTTTTTAACTTCATCGATTTACTTATAGCCAGTTTCACAAAAGCCAGTTAAGTACAAAATATATTTTTGTTTTGGTATTTAATATCAAAACTGACAGAAGGGAACAAATAATTATTCACTTATGGCGTTTTATTTTCTACAAAAATGTTGCCTTTTCATTGCCCTCTCTGTAGCATATTTGCGTAGCACATGAGAAGTATACATTTTTCGGTAGAAAAAACATCATTAAATGGCTGGTAAAACTGGCAGTTAAAGTAAAACTATTTTGTAAAAGATTTTAAGCTAGCTTTTAATCTAATGCATTTCAAATTTCGTCCTTTTTCCTAATTTGAAATTGAATTCAAGTTTTTAATTTTGCAATTGTTTTTTATGATTTCTCAAGTTATTAAACATTTTCTGAAAAATTGCATAAAAAATGCATGCATTTGTATTTTGACATAATCGAAGTTGTTGTCAGCTTCATTGTTGCTCAAAGCATGTCAATTGTAAATATCAAGCATGCATGTATGTGCACAAAAACTTTGACAGACAGAAAATGCGCACAGACCTAGCTAACTAAAGAGCATATATACATACATATGTATATCGTCACCTAAGGGTGAAAAGGTGCCAAGTCCATTTTTTTTTTATTGTTCAGGACAGACGAAAAATCGGGTGTGTACAAGTGCTGCACTTGCTGCCAAGTTCCTATAGTTCACCCCTCTGCCTTAGCTTTGCTTTGTTTTATAGCACCTTGAATTCAAATACACACACACTTGCATACACACTCAAAGAGTGAACGGTAATAACATTGCATTGGCAGGTTATTGCACCAACGTAGTTGACACACTAAAACCTCTGCCAGCTATCAGCTACGTTAAAGTAAAATACTTTGACTTATAGTTTCTAGGGGAAGTGTTAAAAGGATATGAATATTTGCCTATACACAACACCAAAAACACACAAACAAATAAGCAGTGTGCAAGCATGTATACTTAACATAAATTTGCATTGATCGCATGCCATTCATATGTCAAAGTGCAAGCTGTAGCGTTTAAGATGCCTATCGAGTGTGGCAAGTATATGAACAACTAAGGTTGCGTATACGCGCTGTATGCCGGACTTGGAGTGTGACTAAAAGTAGAAGTTTTAAATGTGAAAAAAAAAAAAACAATTATGCATCAAAAAATTAATTTTTTCTTACCCAAGCTTTGTATAAAGTTACATAGATATATCAAATATCGACAAAATTGTAAAAAAGGTGTAAATCTTAATTCCTATCCGGTATTGAAGAAAATGTTATTTAATTTTTTTTTTGAATTTCGTGTTGCCGAAGTACCTATCTTTAAAAATGAATTTTATAAGATTCAAAAAACTTAATACTTAAAAATTTTATTTTTTGATTTTTCATTTATTTAAAAAATCTTAAGTCCTTACTTCAAAAGCGTGTACTTTCAATAAAGTTATGCTAGATTTCAACGAGAGCATTAGTTCTAAACTTTTAGTACTTTTTAATAAGGTTCCAAACTCTAGTATATACTGTTACATATTTTAATTTAAAAACAAAACAAAATTTAAGAATAAGCCTAGCCTATGTGAAAAAGTATTAAACTTTTAGTACTTTTTGAATTATACTAGAAAGTTTTAGTACTAATTTTTTAATTCAATATTTCGAGCAGCTGCAAACAAACGAACTATTAATTTTTATTTTTGGATTTAGTTTATTTAAATAGATTTAGAAAAAAATTATTATTTTGAAATTGGACGTTAGATTTGGAGTTTTATCCTTTTCCTCTTGCTAGCAGCAAGAATTGCCACAAAATAGTTCAGATTTAAGGCTTTTCGTTAGACATTAATTTAAAAGTGTTAGTACTTAAATATTTATATACATATACTACATGTAAGTCGTTTATTTTGAAAGTGGCATAAATCATTTCTTCCGGTTTGACTTCAGAGACCACTAATATTTTCTTAATTTTTTAAACTAATTTGATTTTAATTTGGCTCTTATATTTGGGTAAAATATATCGTAAATATATGTCTGGTAATAAAACTTACCGAAAAAATAGTTTTTCGATATTTTATTGAGACTCAACTTGAGTACTAAATCTTAGTAAACAAATTTCCAAAATAATAATTCTGCTATAGTTATGTAATGTAAATTGAGTTTTAGTAATAATTTTAGTACTAATTTAAGCAACCCATTATTAGTAATCAAAAGTTTGCATGACTAGACTTTTACGAAAAAAATTATTTTAGTTCTAATTTTAGAAAACGATTTTTAGTAAAACTTTTTTATTTTTGTAAAAATTTTCAAATCACATTTTTGTATTGAGCCGAACAACCTTGGACGCATTTCGAACGGCTTTCCGTTCTTCAATAGCAACACTACGCAGTATTAAAATTTCACGAAAAAATAATATCAGCATTTATTTTACGTAAATTTTTAGTACAAATTCTCAGTAGTTTTTTTTATTTAGAATTTTTATTTTTAAGATTTTTTAATTTCAAATTTTTTAATGTTAGAACATTTTTAACTAAATTTTTGGTATATTTACATAAGTATATTAATTTTCTTGTCTCCATTTCAAGCTGAGGTTTTTTTGGGTTGAAATTTTAAAAATTAAAATTTTCGTACCAAATTTCTGTAATAGTTTTGGCACTACTTTTTCTTGTTTTCTCTTTTAATATCCTATTGCAATGGCGGCCTTTCTCCGCTGTCACAAGTATTTACTAACAAAAAATTTTCCTTATAGGAGTATAGCATTAAATAATGCATGTCAAGTCTTTTATATTTATTTTTTTTACCAAGGCAGTCCTCTAAATACACCACTCCCTGGGCTATTTATACAAAGCCACTTATACAATGTTTAAAACTAAAATATGTTTCAAAAATCATAAAATCATATTTGGTTATAGTACGTCAACAAATATTCAAGCAAAACCTCATCTACTAATGCCTTAAAAAAAAAAAATAGAGGTCTGCCTACAATATATAGTCAATCAAACGCATAAAACAACGCATTTCTCGTCGGCTCATATGCCGCGACATTAGCCAATTTGCGTATCGCCATAAGAAAGCCGAATACTAGACTTCAAAATGAATTTCTTTCTGTATTTATGTGCCTGCCCGTGTGCGGCCAACTAGCTTAACTTGCCACTTGACTAAAGCGGCTCTTTAACTGGCTCATGTTTATATGTGCATTCGTTAAAAGTGTACGTAAATGTAAGTGCGTCTTCTTTGTTTTTTAACGCTTTGTAATTCCTGTCTGCTAGACTATGACTATCTCTTTGACAGTGCGTGTGATGATTTTCATTGCTGAGTACTAAAAAAAAAAAAACAAGAAACCAATGCCAAAAAAAGACTGTTGCTCTCTATTGGACTTTTTGATCTCATGCGTTTGCTTTCGTTTATTTTGGCATTCACTTTGGTTTCTTTTTTATTCCATTTTTCGTTTACTTTAAACTGCCTTTTGATTGTTCTTTTCTTATTGCTGTTTTAATGTTTCCTTTCAGGTTGTGTGATTTGTATTTTTTTTTCTTTACTGAGTATGCAAATGGAAAATTTAAAGCTTAGGCTTAGTGAGTGTCTGCAAAAAAAGGCCAACAGCAAGATTTTCTTTATTGATGTGGCTTTTGAGTTGGACTGATTTTTTATGTCTGACTGCGTTGGTAAGAGAGTTTTTTTTTAGCGCAAAATACTTTGAAGTGGCTATACGTGAAATCATGAATTATTTAGGTTGAGAATGCGATGATTGGATTTTTTGCAGAAATACCTAAATACTTATGTACATACATACATATGTGTATGTATATAAGGGTTTAAGGTATTTTAAATCCATTCCTAAAATACTAATAAATAACCACAGTAGGATTTCCACTTAAATAAGCAAAGCCAGAACATTTTTGCAGCGAAGAGGTTTGTTTGTGTTATTATTTGTAATTTATTTATTAACTATTATTATATTATTATTATTCAGGCACGAATATTATAGCTTTTACAAAGTCAGTTGGATACGAAAGATTAATTTTTAGCCTACTTAGTTATCAAATCTTTACTTTTTAAAAACGTAGCTTTAAGTATATGCTAAATTTTCAGTGTGTACTAATTTTGGCCAAACTAAAAATTTAATATTTTTTAGTTGTGCATATTAAGGTCTCATTACCCAGTACCTTTTCTGGCTGTACTTAACTTGTAATATGTAATAAATTTTTAGTACCAAATTTTTGTACGAAACTTATAACTTTTTAGAACTGAAAATTACGCACTTTTTATGGTATGATTTATTCGATGTAATAAATTTTTAGTACCAAATTTTTTAAAGTATTTTTTATACTGCATAGATATGTAGGAATGTAAGTATTCTAAAATCGTAACTCCACTCTTTATATTTAGTACAAAAATTAATAAATTTTTTTTATTTAATTCTAATTCAAAAGTGTGTTGATGCAGATATACAATTTTTAGTAATGCAAGAGAAATTAAAATTTTTAGTACTCAATTTGAAAATTTTAGCACAAAATATTTTACAATCAGGAGTCAGTTAACAAATTGGCATACTAAAAATTTGTAGCCTGCATTTAAAAAAATTCAATAAATTTTTTTGTAAAAAAAGCTTTCACTACAATTTTTGGACAAGTATTTTTAGTACAGGTTTTTAAGCACAACATTTTCAGTACACAATTTTTAGTACCAGAATTAAGTACAAACTTTTTGTACATTATTTTAATGACGAAATTTTGGTACAAAATGTTTATTAAAAAAATTTGAATAACAAATATTTCTACACAATTTTCACTGCCAAATTTTTTAATACAAAATTTTACGTGCAAAGACTCATTAAAATATATTCAGCAACAACAAATTTTCTACAACAATCTTAGCGCAAATTGGCATACAAATTTTTAATCAAAAATATAGGATGAAATTATCAAAACAAAATTCAGTCAAATTTTTTTTAAAACATAATGTTTTAATAATAAATTCTAGGTAAATTTTTTTTTGTGCAAATATTAAGTACAAATTTTTTAGAAAAAAAAATTAGTATAAAACATTTAGGAAAAGTTTGAATTAAAGTTTCTAGGAACATATGAAGTATCGCACAAAACTTTTAGTTTATAATTTTTAATACAAAAAAAATTACAAACTGTCTATAGAAGGCTTTAAGCATCTAAAATCTATTAGGTTTTAGCAACGAAATTATCTATAAAAGCACTTTTCGTAATGATTATCATAACTACAAATATTTAGCTACATACATATGTACGTACATATGTCCCACATTCCATTGATAGCAATGACAATTTACATGCATAAATTTATTCAAGACCAAAGTTTATGCAGAAATTTCTGAATTTCATTTCATAAACTCCGCGAATGTGGCTCTCCCATCCGCAAATCACATATGAAGCTCTAATTACTTTAATAACTTTTACAAAGTTTTTATAGGCAGTCAGCAAAAACAGAATTAATATTTTCCACATACACACACAAACTTACACATATAACCTACTCAACACACACACACTTAAAAGCAATGAAATGCAGTGCAAAAATATTCCGCGAACGCCAGATGTAGAATACATAAAAAGCCTAGACCGTGGTGTTGAGGTTAAAAATAAACGCTGCACAAATCGTAGGCTGGCAAACTTCCTTCGCTCTTCACTCTGTGTGTGTGTCATGTCGCACGTGGAAAAGCAATTATTTTTAGCAGGACATTTCGAACACGCACACACACCCAAACAAATATGTATGCATTAATGCCTGTAGTGGTGGGATTATGAGTAAGGTATAAAACAAGCACACCACTCACGAAATGGACAGCAGCTAGGATATAAAATATTATATATTTTTACGATTGATATAGTTGCAAGGACGAAAAATATATTCGTTAACCTAAGTGTACAAATGTGCATGTGTACAAGAGGACAACATTGTCATGCTGACCGCAGTTTTCGTCTGTGTAAACTGTTGCATGTCCTGCAGCCGTTGTCGCTAGCGCCGCTTTACAAACCCACTGCGTTCGGCGGCTGGGCAATAAGTGAGCAGCAATAAATTTTTTTTTATACTTTATACACACATTTTGCTTGCTCATTGAGTACGAGTATGTGTTTCTGTGCGCTCGTGTGCCTGCGCCTCGCTGTCTGTGTCTGCTGACCGAAAATAGCGAAGCCAAAATGTTCGCTCTGATAATTGACATTTATTGTTTTCTGGCTTCGTATACCTGCCTGGCATGTTAAATACAAAAACAAATAAATAAATAAATTCGTGCTCGCTTGCGTCGAAAACGTAAAATAACATGTAAACTAATAAATGAAAATGGAGGTAAAAACTATGGTGCTACCTCACCCAACCGCTGCTAGCGAATTTTAGTATCAACAAGCGAATTTTGTGAGTTTAAAATTTCTTCGCAAGTGTTGCATTTTATGGCATGAAATTGTTAAGATATTTTTTTTCTTAGTTTTGATAGCTGTGCAGTACAGTATAAGTATACAAATTTTAGTACGCAATACTACTTATTTTTGAGTTTCGACGAAATTTTGCCTACTTAACTCACCTAAACTTTTAAAATAAATTTTTGAAAGCACAGAAACTTTTTTTGTGCAAATAACGTAAGCTATTTAATTTTTTCACACGTACAAAAAAAAAATAAAAATTTTGTAATTAGACACTAAAAAAATTATTTGTAAAAATTTTTTTGTAAAAAATTTAAATCTTTGGTATACCAAAACCACAACAAGTGATTTTTGTTGGTATAAAATTTCTACGCGACTGTTGCATTTTAAAGCATTAAATTGTTAAGATATTTTTGTGTTACTTTGATAGCTGCGCAGTACAGTATAAGTATAAAAATTTTAGTACGCAATACTATTTTCGAGTTGTCGATGAAGTGAAGTGCACACTCACCAAAACTTTTAAAATAAATTTTTTAAAGTATAGAATTTTTTTTTAATTTGGAAATAAAGTAAGCTATTTAATGTTTTCACACAAAATAAAAAAAAAAAAAGTACAAACGATCAAAATGAAAATTCTGTAAGCAGAGACTAAAAATTTTGTTGTAGAATTTTTTTTGTAGATCATAAAAATAGCGATATATTAAACTATCCTGACCTAGTTTTTA